>NW_024735554.1:11371403-11443323 GCF_018991925.1 Homarus americanus
ATACAGTGGTCCCTCGGCCAACGAACACAATCCGTTCCAGCAGGTTGTTCGTTAACCGAAACAATTGTTTCAATGGGTTTTTGGGTAATTGGTTCCAGCTCACCGAAAATTGCCTAAATTCAACAAAAATGGTAGAAAAGTTCACTTACTTTGAGGTGTGTATGTAGAAGGCTCCTGGATGATGATGATGATGGGAATTAGATTGGGGGTGGAGGAGAAGGGAGAAGAGAAGGCATTGGGGTGGAAGAGAAGTCACCCCATGGCGCCATTTCACCCATAAAATTTTAGTTCTCTTGGTGTATTTCAAGATTATTTTCTTTAAGTCAACACTGCACTGCATTATATATTGTCAATATGTAAAATATATTTCAAAATGACCAATAATTTGCTTGGAAACACAGAAAAAAAGCGTTTAGTTGAAGAGAGTCTCAAGCAAGATGTTACCTCCACTGAAAACAGAGAGAGACTAACTCCTGTCTGGTGTGTTGCCAGGCTGGATGGCATGCCAGAAACTAGTTTCTTTACCTTCAATTATGTTCAATAATTGTTAAAATGACTAAAAAAGTTAATATTAAACTTTTATAATTATTGAATAGTATAAACTTCTTGATATTTACTAAAATAGTAAGGAATTCTAGCCCTAGAACCGATTAATGTATTGGCGGACTAATACTAAAGCTGGTTGACCGTCCAGTGCAAGCGAAAACATGTTGAGGTCGGTTCGTAAGAAATTCGTTAACCGAATTTTTGTTCGTTAACCGAATTTAAGAATCTTATGGGAGGCAGTTTGTTAACCGAAATTTCGTTAACCGAGGCGTTCGTTAACCAAGGGACCACTGTAATTATTTTTTGCTTAACATGTACAGTTTATAACAGAATAAGGTTTATATTGCAATCACGTGAAATAACGAATGTACAGGTTGTACCTCTCTAGTCCGGCATTCTATGGTCCGGAAACTCCCGTGGTCCGGAACGATTTTAGTTTGCCCAATAGGTAGATAACCAGCTTTTTTTTTTTTTTTTTTTTTACTTATCTGATTATTATTATTATTATTACAGGAGTATTAAATTTTCGCCCCTCAGGCTCCAATGTGGGTCAGTGACCTGTGCCCAGGTGGGCTAATCCCCGTAAAAAAACAAAAAAAAACGCGGGAAATTAAGGTTTGTTTACATCCGGCAGTTCGGCTCTCTCTCTCTGTTTGTCTATACAGATTACAACATTTAACCCTTCAATATATATGAACAGTAAATAAGTGTTGCTTTCATATTCTTATGTAGAGTAATGACGATATGTTTTCACATGTGCGCACTTACATACGCGATCTCACTTTTTTCTTTAACATTAATGGTTAGCTACTTATATTGTTCCATTTATTAACATTAAATAACATTACTTCAAACAACCATATTAATTTTACATTAATTTTACTACAGCTACAACCAGGGTCTTATTTTCTTTTTTATATGTAGAACCAATCAGTCACTGGTTTTGTAATCAACGAAAACAATGCTGACTCATTTCCTCGTGTGTTTTAATATTCTACGTATTATTAATGAATTGTATTGCTCATTTTGCACACATAAACATTAATTCAATAAAAAAGACATTCAGTAATAAACAATACAGTAATGAATCTTTTGTACATAAGAGAAATGATGCTGTTTACATGATTGTGCACGTCGTCTGAACGTTGGCGGGCCGTTGAAATTCGAGTTTCCGCCATCAAAATTTTAAATTATGGAGTGTTTTTTTTGGTGTCCAAATAAAAAACGTTGAATTAAAAACTCTCGAAATTTAAGAAGCTGCTGTAAGACATTTAACCCTTCAATATGTCTTCAAAGAGACCACGAAGCAGTGAAATTGGTGCAAACGTAAGCGCAAGTCACTATCTGTCCAGGAAAAGGGTGAATTTCCATGGTCCGGCACCGGTCAGGTCCCGAGGTTGCCGGACTAGAGGGGTACAACCTGTATAAAGATGTATAAACATTTTCATTAAACGTAAATTTTTTTATTTCTACTCGCACTTACGTATAGAAATAATTATTTTATTGTGATTACTCATATAAAACAGTTTGTAGATAATTTATTTATAATGCTAATGCAACAAACCCCACCTTTTATCTCAAATAGCAAGTTTGCTATGACTCATTACATACAATTCTCTCTCGTGTGGTGAGGTCAGTGACCAGCCAGACCCCGAGCGTCTTGCTGGAGAGCACCTCCCTAAAACTAATAGTGTTAAAATACCAGAATTCATGAGCTGTATCAAGTGCCATAAATATTTATGTATAAGCAAAGTAAATTCTCCATTCACAGTGTGTGTGGCTGGCCAGCCACCTGATGCAAAGTTGCTACATTTTTTTTTATTTTACAGTACCTGTACATTACTTATATCTACCAAGTAACTCAATGAATTAGTGAGATTAAAAATTTAAAACTTAATATAGTAACTACCGGGTAGATGATAAAAATTATATGTGCATGAGTAATGTTAATATGCCAAGCCAACATTTAAAAGCAATCTATTACATTCAAGTATGTGTGGTTGTGGACTGAACAGCTGACTCACCCGCCGTGTGGCTGAGTGGCGGGTGACAGCAGCACACGGAATGTGAGGTGGTCAAACTCACATGCTAAAAGTCAAATTTTGGTATTTCTGTACAGTACTTTTAATTCTGAAAACAGGCTGATATTTAAGTTTAGATAGATATGTAGATTTATTGAGTTAAATTATCATGTATTTACCACATTGGTTTTGTGTTTTTATTGGTATTGGATATTATACTGTATATTTGTTGATTGTGCTTGTGATAACAGTTCACATAAATTTTCCAGGTGATGATCCAAATGGTCTTCCCAATGCTCCCTGCAAAGTAGCAGTTTACTTATCTGTGACAATTGTAGGTCTGGGTGTTGGCATTGTGAAGAGTAACATCGCTCCATTTGGCGCTGAACAGGTGTGTGATGAGGAATTTTTATGCTTGTACCTGGATGCCATTCATTTCTGATGGGAGATGGTTTACATAATAAGTTTACCTAACTATAAAGAAACAAGTAAATACTTCACTAGACCTTCGGCCCCAACTGTCAAACGTGTCACTGTCACCTCCACCCCCCCCCATCTTCCCAGCCAGGGTTTGGTGGTTTTAGGCTTACAGTTTTTATCTTATATAATATCACAGACTAAAGTTAGAAGAATATAATTTGCATTGCTAGTATCATTGCAAGACAGTGAATAAATTAAATATAAAAGTCATATATTTTGCACAAGAGGTAACAATTTTAGCCTTTTGTAATAAAATTAATTAGGACATGTCAGTTCAGTGACATTTTATATAAGAAAAACTTAGTCACTCTTAAGGATAGATAAATAAATAAGCACTAGACCTTGGCATCAACTGTCAAACATATCACCTCACCTCTCCCCTTCCCTCCAAATCTTCACATCAGCTGATCGCTAGTAAGCAGACCATTTCAAGTCCCATAATTTTAGCTGTGATGATTTATGAGTGTTTGTTTTAACATAATAGAGGTGCTCCTCGTCTTACGACATACTGTACTCGACTTACGACAACCCGGACATACGACCGCCATGGTCGTATAAAATATTTTTCAAATTACGTATTTTCTAGTACCGACTGCATGCGCTGTGTACTGACAATTTTTTTTTTTTGTAATTCCCTTTAAAATGGCTGGCAGGCATAAAAGTGAGAGTTCTCGTGATGCTGAGAGGAAAAAGAGACACCCATTTTAGAATTTCTATGTACTGTATTATTTTCGCATTTTCGACTAACGACCAATTCGACTTTCGACCTGGTCATCAGGAAGGAACCCCGTCGTAAGTCGAGGAGAGACTTCACAAAAAAAACCCAATGTTTTGCTTATTCTAGTAGATGGGCTGAGGTGCATCTGGGTAGACTCTCAGTCTTTTTAGTATTTTGTGTTTCTCTCAAGTACCAAAAAACTAAATTATTCCATTGAAATAACACTTCGATTTCGTGCGAATTCAGTTTAAAGCGACCTCTCTTGGAACGTATCTCGTGTTATATTGACGTTCTACTGTAGTACAGGCAATGACCGTTATACAATGGATTAATATACTGTATGCTCGATCAGTTTTACGATAAAAAAAATTAACAGCATTTAACACTGTGCATAGGCTAAAGGTCAGTTTTACGAATGCTTTTCCTGCATTGTCACTACTATGAAAAACTGATGTGCATTAGCTTGCCATATTCGAAGATATCATGATGCAATGTCGGAATGGCGTAACACATGCGACCCACTCAGGAGGTTCTGCCCATCCCCTGTGATTGCCAGATTAAGCAGTTGAACTGTCACATCACCCAAAGGATGGATTGTGTGTAGAAGAAGCTATTCTTTGTACAGTACATGATAATAATTATACAGTATATACTATACCAGTACTCTAAATGTGAAGAATAAATGGAAATAATAATAATAATAATAATAATAATAATAATAAAAATAATAATAATAATAATAATAATAATAATAATAATACAGTTAAAGAAAAGAAACAAATACTGTGTTGCTATTTGGCAATCATTTCCACGAACATGAGACACAGAACAGCTGAGAAAACCCCCACGCCGCTCCTCACTCTCCCTACCCTGCTCTGTCGGCTAACTGCCAACCACTTAAGAACTGTTAATTCCTTTAATGATTTTGATCTTATGATGATTATTTTGTTTATTTTGTTTGCACATTCTGTATAAATGATAATGTGTGCATGTAAGAGAGCAAAAGAAAATGAAGAAAATTGTGTACATTTACCCTGAATTATGAATTAACATAAATATAGCTCACAGCTCAGCCTTACCCACTCTTGAGTGCTACTGGGTGGCGAGTCGGCTACTCAGTTTCATGCCATTTCTACGTTAAATGTTTCTACTGATCCTGGTCACACGTTACTACAACAATACATTACATTAAAAATAAATTCCTGAGCAACCAATACTGTGTTGTGTATCCATGTGCATTTAAACACTTAATTAAAATTTCTTCCCTGCAGCTAAATACAGCAAATCCACAGAAGACACGGTCATTTTTCAACTGGTTTTATTGGTGCATCAACCTAGGCAGTCTGGTTGGTGTTGGAGTCATCACATACATTGAACAAGACAATCCTGGGATCTGTACCAATGGTTTCTTTTGTGGATACCTTATTTCCTCAGGTAAATTTGCTTTTTTTTTTTTTTTTATTAGGGGTGGATTATTGAAGCAGAATCTAGAGAAAGTAGAGAAAGCAGTAAGGGAGAGTGGTGTAAGACTAATGTAGAAAGTGACAGAGAAGGTCAGTTTGTATCATTTGGTATGAGCTCTTATGGGTTTAATATGGTTGAAGTGTTGAACTGGTGGTTGAAGGGGAGAACCTCAGGTGGTAGTAGGTCACACTGCTGAGGATGGTTGAGCAGCTTTTTTCTGAAATACCAGATGATGCTCCTGTGGTGGTAAGCTAGGATTTGGTTCATTGGGGAGAGATTGTCTTGATAAATAAAGTACTGGAGCCTAAAATGATCTTGGACATTTTCTTCTGTCAAAAAATGAAAAAATAGTTCAGGCACTTATAAAGAAAATCTTAATAGATAGGAAAAGTTAAAATGGAGAGATAGTCAGCAACCTACCTTTTTAGATAAGAATCTTCCTGTACTATGATGCTTTAAGGCCAATTCTGGAAAAAGGATGTGAGTCTGTATGAAGTGTGTACTGTACACCATTATCATTTCTACCCTAGTTTTATCTTGACATAATTTTGGGGATAAACATTTATTGTTTCATATTAATTAACAAATATATACCATATGTATTGCACCCATATATCATTGTAACTGAAATTCCCATGGAACATGGCTCAAATCCTGAACTGGCATGACTAAATAAACTATTTGGTTGTGATTTACGCTTCATATAGAACATATTGGACAATGGATGTTGTTGTTGAGCAGTATTGGAAATTTCATCTGAGTAGACTTGACTTTTGAGCTACTGGTGATACAATATAGGGATTATCACTACAGTAGTGCCCACTTAATCCTGGGATTGAACCTTGATCTAGGTATATTTATTAATTTATTAATTCTTTGTTCTGTACTTACAGTTTGCCTTCTCCTGGCTCTCATCATGTTTATTATACTTTTGCCATGTTATCACATTGTGCCACCTGAGGGCAGTGTGTTGGGCAATATCCTCAAGATCATTTGGGAGTCCTTGCGTGCACAGATTCAACATTGGCGACATATTCGGCCTAATCCCAGTGCCAGGTAATGTTCTAAATTTATGTGTAGATTTTTATGTACAGCAGGGTAACTAGTTCTCATTGTTTGGGAACAAAAACATTGCGTGAAAGTAAATACAGGTATTGTGGAATAGCATGCAGTCTACAGCTGTATGCATTTACATAACAGTAAATAATATTTGTTAATACAGCTCTAGTACAATATAATATTGTGATATAAGACTGTCCTGTACTCTACAGACTAGATGGATCACAAGGTTGATATTCTGTAACTAAAGAGATATACCAGGCCCTAATTTACTTTATTATCTATTATATATTTATTTTGAGAGTTTAGTTTGGTCCCCCACACTGTGTTGTTTACCCTGACAGGTGTGTGATTTGGGATGAAATGTTCTGTAACAAAACATTAAATTATTGATTATTCAAATCAGCAAGTACCGGTAATGTTATTATGTTGTAATAAAAATATGTTAGTTTTTAAGTTGTCAATTTTATTATGTCGTAACGGCTGTCTGTACTCATATCTGAAGTCTGTTGATGGCAGACAGTGAGGAAAATATTAATACAGTGGGGTCTCATTTTATACAGTTCTCGCATGCTCGGTTATCACTTATGCAATTGGTTGAAATGTGACCCTAGTTTTAGCTTATGCGGGTGGTGGTATAGTGTTAATTTAGTGATCTTTTGCTTATTTAGTCTCAAATTGAGCAATTTTAGTTATTTAAATTATTGGACAGTATAAGTTCGTACCATAAGTAATATACAGTACGGTAATATTCTGTTTAGCGCTCAGGATACGTTCCTGGATAATAGCGAGCCATCCAAAACAGTGCTCTAAGGGGTCATTATACCATTGCATATAAAGAGATGGGTTCCTGATGAAATTTTTTTACTTCTGAGATATATGCACTAGTACCTCAACATTCACAAGGGATAGGTTCCTGGGACACCTGCGAATGTAGAAAAAACTTTATTTAAGCCCTCTAAATATTACACAGGTATGTACACTCTCCCGAAAGAATAGTATTTGGAAATGAACACAATAACACGTGCACAGCAGTGTCGGTGCAGTTGGTATTTCTGATTGTGAGTTGCACTTTTCGTTCTTCCTTCTTGCATCTGATGATCACCATGATATCTACAATATACAGTACCATCTATTCTCTACATATTGTAATGAAATAAAATGAATTGTAATACCATATGCAAAACCAATAATGTCAAGTGTAACCCTGCTGATTTATGCACCTTAGATACTATTTCAGCCCCAGGGGATGGGCTGCCAAATAGGAATATATGTTACTAAGGTTTCATTAACCGAGGTTACAATGCAATCGCTTCGAACAAAATATGAAACGCTATGATCCGATGTTTTATTCATTTGCAAATACAGTATAGTAATTACAGGTGTATTATGATGCTATATCCAATTACTGTACAATGACATTATGATTTACTGCATTTCAATATTATTTCTACCTCAATTGATGAGGCAACTATTATGAATATAACGTATCATCTCATGATACGCGCTGGCCACGGAACATTATCTGATACACACTACGAGACGATGTTGCCAAGTACTCTCATGTGATTGACAATCACTATGGAGACATCACAGGCAACACAAGGCAGTATTATCGCCCTTCACGATATAGGCCTAAGCAACAAAGAGATAGCTAACAAACATTGATTTATAGCTGTACTGTTATTCGGAAAGCGACATTTCTCCATGTCTGTCGGTACAAGCTGTGTTTTCCATTGAGTCTCGGCTACTAGTGTTGGTCAGAAAACACCCACTATTTGACTGCCGTTGATATATTTTCGCTACAGTAATATCATCATATTATTCTACTAAAGATGGAGCACGGTGATTCACCATAATTACAGCAAATGCCAGAAATAATAACCGGCAACCTCACAGATACTAGGAAGACAGGCCTACTAGCATAATGCAGGAATCACAATTAGTGATCGGAAATTTTCGTCCATTGTCACGCGTTGTATTGATGAGAAAAGGGACTGATACTTTTGGGTAGAGTGTACATTACTTTATACAGTTGTATTGTGTGTTAATAAAAAATAAATTAAATGACAAGCCAGTAAATGTGGTGTGATGTTTGGGAAGTCCACTGGATTGCAGTAGTGGCGACTCGTCGCCTGATGCCTGCCTTGCACGGCTCATACCGTACCACAACCACTGCGCCATCAACACACACACGAATGCACGCTTGACATACAACACTGTGATTGAGACAAGCGTACATACTGAATATTAGGTTTTCCTGTAACAAACTTATGACTGGGAAGACGATATAACTTATCCCAGTCATAAACGTAATATCAAAATTATGGGAGCAACTTAATTAGCAGTGTTACATATGAATGTAAAGTGTACTTTTCTTACCTCATAATGGCTGCTTTAGAGTCCTCAGTAATGATACTGAAAATATTACTGCTCCTTTAAGACCTCTGGACTGGGATCATCCAGAATGTTTGATGAAGGGCTGGCTTGTGAGTAATTCGTGAGGTGGCAGAGGGTGATGCAGACGACGCTGGGTTAGTTGGTGAGGAGAAAGACGGGAGTGGAGGGAGGGGGCAGGGGTTGGATCTTGGGGTTAAAATCAGTGTTATTGGCAATTGTTTGGCTTTGTTTTAATTCTTTATAAATTTCTTGATAAGGCTGTAAAACATTCTCATTATGCCGCTAAATTTTGATGCTTAATTCCATTGATGGGTCATTGTTGCAAATTATATCTGTTAAATTTTTGGTACACCTGAATCCTGTCCATACACTTAGTGCCTTCCCCATCTTCTCTATACCTTTATCACAGATCTGATGTATAACTTTAGCACTGGTGCACTATGAGCAACACTAGTTCTAATTTCCTTGCCTTTCATCTTTACGGAACGAACAGTTGACTCATTCACGTCAAGTGCACCACCAACCGCTGACACACTCCTGCCTCTAACAAGTTTATCTAACACTTCAGTTTTCCGTGTCAGAGTCATGACTTTCTTAACTTTCTTTGCACCATATGCACTACTACCAGTTAATGGCCTTTTGGGAGTCATGACAGTTATAATGTTACAATTGCTCTCAGATGAGACTAGCGGGAGAGAACAGCCGCGCGAGATACAGCATGATGTCTTGATGTCACATCATGGTGGATGCCCATGGTTTTTAAAATAAGCACCTTAACTTTTTATGTTATTTTAATAGATAAAACCCTTTGAGGTCGTTTCACGGAGTCAAATTCGCGAGAGTTGAACTCTCATATTTTGAGGTTGGTGTACAGTATTGTATATGAAGGGTACAGGTATTAATAAACACAGATTATTACAGTAATGTATCTTTACTAATTAATGAAAAACAAATAAACAATATTGTATCATGAAATACAGTTGTTTGATGAATAGTAGTGATGATTGTAGTAGAACAAGTGTGAAAAGCAGTGTCATTGAGACACATTGCATGGTGGGTGGGTGGGAGGGAAGGAGGCAGGCAGGCATAAGGCAGTGGATAGTACACAGCTCTGCTCTGGTTGAAGCTAATCTATCTCTACATCACTGAAATTATGTTTTAGGTGGTGATAATAGAGGTAGTGGGGATGATGAGGGTGGTGGTAAGATGTGAGGAGGTGATGCATTTATAGGTTCTTTCGTAACACTGCCTGACACTATTGAACGGCTGATATCTACATACAAAACTGAGTGTAATTATAAATGAGCAACATTGTATCCCTTCAACATTACATTACATAACATATTAAAATCTGGAGTGAGAAAGCAGAAAGGTGTGGGTGATTAGAGAGATGGAGTGGAAAGGAGTGGTAACATGCACCAGGTGTGATGCCAAGCGCTCCTCAACAACTGCTCTTTATCCCGCCACCATGCACTTGTACTTCGGTAAACCAAACACAATTTTATGTCTTACAATAAGACTTATACAGTATTACCTCATTTATTATTAAAATATATTCTGTATTATTTTTAATGGGGATACTGTACAGTGGTCTAATCAGATTTGATATAGACCTAATGAAAACTAACAGGCACAATCGTCCAATGAAGTGGTGTCACGATTTTCAGTATGATTAGTTTAAACAGCGGTATTTGGCAACTTGGCGGGAGCCCAGCAAGTGAGTCACCAACTGACCAGTGGGCGGGATGCCGTTGGAGTAGGCTGGTATATTAATGAACTACTGAGCCAAATTTCTCACTCCCTAACTTTTTTCTGGCACTCCTTTCTATTTTCACAGGTAAATGGCTCCAAAACGGGTAACAAAAGTAAAAGAATTATATCCCAATCCATGTTTGAAAGATGAAGAAAATGTGTGCAGGAAAAAAAAAGACAGTCAGTCCAAGGTGGTACAACAACACTTACTTCTAGTGTAGACTATTCTTCACATGTTTAGAAGTTGTTTTAATTTCAGAATAATATGAAATGTATTTGTTACTCTAAAATTATTATTAGTTGAATAAGGTTTCATAGAAGTTAGTAATTTAACCGAGTTACTTTTTTTCATTCATAACAAATGACTGTTAACTGGGAATCTTTAAAGTTTTATATTTTATTCTTGGGTTCTAAATAATACAGTACAGTTCCTTCAGAGTCTAAATGACAATTAATTTTCTTTAAATTACTTGGTGAAAAGGAATCAAGAAACATTTAATTAAGCATAGTTTATCTAGAGCTCAAAATTTTGTTTTGTGAATGCTTCCTGCCTTATGTCATTGTCAATTGTGGTGGTGAATACAGAGTACAGTATATTCTTTAATCATTAATTAAAGCCATGGCATAAACATGGTGATTATGAGTATTATCTCAACTCATATTTTTTATTCAATATTCATTTCAGCTTCAAGCAATTAATGTACACATACCCTTTTCATTTTGACGTCCAGTTATAACTCCACAAATTATTCCTAAACGTCCCTGAGCGATTATCTCTTATTGTAATTTTATTTTCTCAAAATATACTAAATTTTAACCACATGATTTGTTCTTACAATCTTATGAAAAACGACTCTGACCACACCTGTGTAGACGATCCCCACTGCTACCACTACCACTACCACTGCACTGCACTCACACCACTCTCCACGATATAGGCCTACAATTATCTGCATTTACAGTACAGTATATGTAACGCCTCATACGGTCTATATACTATGCTTGCCAGTTTTCCACGTTTAAAATAAAATTCATAGATTGCACTGTATAACTATCGATTGATAGTCATATAAACTGTATTCAGGTGGTGTTACTATGGTAGTGTTGGGTCACTGTGTGGGTGTTTGGTCAAGGCTAGCTAGAGCAGCTATCAAAAGAATTCTAGAGTAAGTAGGTTAAAGGATGTCGGTTTTGATATAATCTTATGTGTCTGTTTTATATCAGTAAGAACTGACATTTTAAACTTAATTAGTAAGAGTTTGCTACTGACAGACATTAAGTGCACCTCCAATGCAGGGCCATGGGACACAATTATTGAAACTTACGAGGCATTAATACTGCCAAAATGATATTGTAAGGTCTGTGTTTATTTGTTGGGACATCTATGTAATATACTGTCATTTACAGATCATTTAGAGATTGATAAAGTAGGCTGTTGTAGACCAAAGGATAGACTGGCCATAGCCCTGTATAGGTCCCTCCCTAACTGTCATTTATCTTCACATAATATAGTCACCAATCTTGCCATCAGTTTTGGAAGGTTAAGTTGGTTACCCAAAGTCAATCAAGAGTAACGGTCTGGTGAGTCCAGTACAATGCCTGTATAGCAATTTTAACACGTGTTAAAGGGTATCGCGTGAGTGGATTTCTGATGCGCAGATGCTTACCAGTACGATATACCCGCACAAAATTAGACCGCACTGGATTGTTACTAAAACATTACTGCACTACCTCTGTTCTCAGCCATTGGATTACATAGTCATCATTGAATTTCATCTGGAAATGGTAATAGGTATTCTACTTAAGCATTCTTATCCTTTGTACTTTTCTTCTATACAGCCCACTACATTTGGAGCCAAGATTTTTGGACAGAGCAAAGATACGGTTCGGTGGTTCCTTCCATGAGTCAGCAGTAGATGATGTGCGGTCACTTGGGAAGCTGCTTAATGTCTTCATTGCTCTTATACCCTACTGGCTGGTTTACTTTCAGGTATCAGGTGTTTTGGTTTTATTTGCTTATTTATAATTTCATCTCTAACAAAAGCTGGAGAGGTATTGTCATGATTTGTACACTCTCTGTGTGTCTGGTGTGTGCCTTAATAAGTGATCTACTTTAATGAAGAGCATTTTTAGTAAACCCACAGTTTCTTTTATTTTTTACCCTCTTTGCCATTGATGAGCTAGTTAGCTGCTTAGGTAGTCTGTTACATCTCTGTTACACAATGTTGGCAAGTACTGGGCATGTACTGGCTCCAGAATGTGTCTGTACCTTCACCAGTGATGGTCTAATCTGGTCTTGAAAGAACTCACACTCAGTGCCGTCACAACATTCTCTGGCAGATTATTCCAGAACTTTAAAATTCTCACTCTACACGGTTTGCCCTGACAATTTTCTTCAACTTTGAGCTGTGACCTTGAGTGGGGTGGGCGACCACCAGCTTAAGGTGACACTCGACTGAGTACAGTAGTGCCCTCTGAAATGTTTATAAACTTCAATTGAGTCGTGCCTTGCCTGCCCATAGTATAAGCTAGGCATTTGCAGGTGTTCTAATCTCTCTGGGTAACTGAGATGCCATAGTGCAGGCACCAGTCTGGTGGTACTTCTTTGGACATTTTGAATTAACTGACAGTCTCTCGCATATCTCAGGGACCAGATGGGGTGACAGTACTCCAGATAAAGGAAGCACCTCACTCTTGAAAAATGTTAATAGGGACTGACCATCTAGGTATTTGAATGACCTTCTTGTAAGACCTCCACACACTTGCCACACAGTTTCATGGTGGAAAACCATAGATACTGTATTTAAAATTTCATACCTTATAATAATTATTTTATTTTTTTATTTTTGCATTTTCTGTATGTAGGATTGTGTGTGCATGTAACTGAGTAAAAAAAGAAGAAGTAAATTACATACAGTACATCTACCTTATGATAATCACCGATATTTATTTTATTTGTTGAATTTTATTAATATTTATATATATATTTTTTGTACCTTTTGTATGTAAGATAGTCTGTGTAACAACAACAACAACAACAAAAATTACATATATTTACCCTAAATTCTGAGTTAAAAAATAACCATAACTTAATATACAACTTAAGGATGGGGAATGGGTTGAAATTTCCCCACTCGCCTTGGGAATTATTTGGCTTTCATTTTAAATACACTAATACATTCCAGATAAATGGTCCCATACTTGTATACTAAACAGAGTTCAGTTTTTCAGATTCTTTTTATACCCAAAAACTCCTTATACTGAACTGCCTGCTCACCAATTATTTTGGTATAGAGAGATACTGTAATACTGTACTGTATTGATTTTCTAGCATCCTAGGAGTTAGTGTGAGGTGTTTAGCTAGTGGGTTAGAAGTGTTTAATTAATTATTGGAGGTTATCACGGAAAAATCATCATCCGGCAAAATCAAAGGTCAACCTGTATCTGTAAATATGAAATTCATCTACCAGACTGCCTCTGCATCCTTTTGCTCCACTCTTGGATTTTTGTTTCACACACACACACACACACACGCACGCACGCACTATAGTCTGGGATTACGCGGCTAATTTAACCCATGGAGGTCCGCGTATAACGCGAAACGCGTAAATAAAATAACAGAACATATGGGATTTATTGAAATAGAGACTGGGGCGACCACCAGACTACCCTTTTTCTGACACAATACCTGCTTTGTAGTACAAATAACATCTTAATTTTATGATAGTATGCACACACAATTAATATTTAAGAAAAATATCAATAATATTAGGTTTTTTAACACTTAAATTAGTAGAAGAGATGGCTGGGCACACGGGGATGGGGGGTTGGTTCCGAGGCAGAGGGCAGATTATTGGCCCTCACCTGTATCACTTGTATCAATTGTATCACTATCCACCACAGAGGCTAGCAGGGCCTCCTTGTCAAACCCCTCAAAGTCCATATCCTCACTATCACTGACTTGGGCTGGCTGTGGTGAGTGAAGAACTTGGTAATGTTTTGTTGACGGGTGACAATGGGACTGACGCAGTCAAGGTCATCGACTCATCGCCCCTGGTGGCAGGGCAAGCAAAGTTAAATAGACCAATCACAGCTCGCGGCAGAGGGGGTGCGAGGGTGGTAAGGATACATGACCCATTCACAGTCCGCGACGTCATCGGCACGAGTCTGACGTCAGTGGTGACGTCAGCGACCAGCAGATTGCCTGCTACTTGCCGCGTAAATTAAGGAATGTACCGTGTAACTAATAATTGGCTCGTCTGGCCAGGTGCCGCGTAAATGGCCAAACGCGTATAAAATATCCGCGTAAACCTAGACTATACTGTGTGTGTGTGTGTGTGTGTGTGTGTGTGTATATATATATATATATATATATATATATATATATATATATATATATATATATATATATATATATATATATATATATATATGTATATATATATGTAATATATATATGTATATATATATATATATATATATATATATATATATATATATATATATATATATATATATATATATATATATATATATATATATATATATATACAGTATTACCCCGCTTAACGCGCTTTCACTTAACGCGTTTTCGCATATACGCGGTGCCTTGCCAAAGCTGAACTTTCACTTAACGCGGCATTTTTCATCATATACGCGGTGAGTGTCCGGCTCGAGAGCTATTTTTAGATTCGCACCACCCCCCACCCGCCACCCTGCCTGACTGCCTGTTTTAGCTCATAAAATTCATACAAATTACCCAGCCAGAATATAATTTACATTGCTGGAATTCTTATAATTTGGTGATCATTTTGAATATAAACAACATATATTTTGCATTAAACATACAATTTTTAGATAAAAATTGTTCTCTAGGTAATTATGTTATCTTTTGTCCAAAATATATGACATTTATATTCAAAATATTCCTGGTCTTACAAGGAATCCAGCAATGTCAATTATATTATCCTAACTTTAGTTTGAGGTATTATTTATTAAAATTTAGTGGTTATCCCACACATCTCCTTGGGACGGTTGGTGGGGGGTGGGGGGGAGGGAGGGACCGACCGACCGACCATCTGTTACCCTGTGAAGAATTATTTTTTTTTTTATTAACTGAAGATATTTGTTTTAGCTCATAAAATTCATACAAATTACCCGGTCAGAATATAATTTACATTGCTGGAATTCTTATAATTTGGTGATCATTTTGAATATAAACAACATATATTTTGCATTAAACATACAATTTTTAGATAAAAATTGTTCTCTAGGTAATTATGTTATCTTTTGTCCAAAATATATGACATTTATATTCAAAATATTCCTGGTCTTACAAGGAATCCAGCAATGTCAATTATATTATCCTAACTTTAGTTTGAGGTATTATTTATTAAAATTTAGTGGTTATCCCACACATCTCCTTGGGACGGTTGGTGGGGGGTGGGGGGGAGGGAGGGACCGACCGACCGACCGACCATCTGTTACCCAGTGAAGAATTTTTTTTTTTTTATTAACTGAAGATATTTGTTTTAGCTCATAAAATTCATACAAATTACCCGGTCAGAATATAATTTACATTGCTGGAATTCTTATAATTTGGTGATCATTTTGAATATAAACAACATATATTTTGCATTAAACATACAATTTTTAGATAAAAATTGTTCTCTAGGTAATTATGTTATCTTTTGTCCAAAATATATGACATTTATATTCAAAATATTCCTGGTCTTACAAGGAATCCAGCAATGTCAATTATATTATCCTAACTTTAATCTGAGGTATTATTTAATACTAAATGTTAAAAACTCTTGAATGGAGGATTGGTGGGGGGTGGAGGGAGGGTTGGGACTGACCACGCGGTTGGAAGAGGGGGGGAGGCAAGGTGGGGTACTTTGATTGACAGATAGTGTTGAAGAATATTTTTTTTTTTTTATTAACTGTAGATATTTGTTTTAGCTCATAAAATTCATACAAATTATCCGGCCAGAATATAATTTACATTGCTGGAATTCTTATAATTTGGTGATCATTTTGAATATAAACAACATATATTTTGCATTAAACATACAATTTTTAGATAAAAATTGTTCTCTAGGTAATTATGTTATCTTTTTGTCCAAAATATATTTTTCAGAGGGAACTTTTCATAAGGTACAACTGATATATATATATATATGATATATATATATATATGATATATATAATATATATATGATATATATATATATATATATATATATATATATATATATATATATATATATATATATATATATATATATATATATATATATATATATATATATATATATATATATATATATATAATATATATATATATATATATATATAATATATATATATATATATATATATATAATAAGAAATGTACCCCACTTCATCACAAGTGTCAATAAAACCCAGAGGGTACCGTGTTAAGTGAAAACCAAAACCGCATTAGGTGAACAACAGAACATATGGGATTAATTCCAATAGAAACCGGCCCGACCCCCAAACTCCACTTTTTGACGACACATAATTATGTTTTAGTAAAAATAACATCTTAATTTTATGATGGTACATGCACACAATTAATACTTAAGAGAAATACAGTCGCCAAGTTAATGTCCATTCAAATAATGGACTCAACTCCCTCCCCCTCTTCTCACACTACACTGCTGGCTCTTCCCTCTCTGAGAAATTTTTGGGGGAAAACCACTAAATTTTAATAAATAATACCTCAAACTAAAGTTAGGATAATACAATTGACATTGCTGGATTCCTTGTAAGACCAGGAATATTTTGAATACAAATGTCATATATTTTGCACAAAAAATATTATATTTACTCAGAGTAAACTTTATATCTAAAATTTGTATGTCTAATGCAAAATCTATGATGTTTATATTCAAAATGATCACCAAATTGTAAGAATTCCAGCAATGTAAATTATATTCTGGCCGGGTAATTTGTATGAATTTTATGAGCTAAAACAAATACAGTGACCCCTCGGTTAACGAACTCAATCCGTTCCAGAAGGTCGTTCGTTAACCGAAAAGTTCGTTAACCGAAACCATTGTTTCAATGGGTTTTTGGGTAATTGGTTCCAGCTCACCGAAAATTTCCTAAATTCAACAAAAATGGTAGAAAGGTTCACTTACTTTGAGGTGTGTATGTAGAAGGCTCCTGGATGATGATGATGATGATGATGATGGGATTTAGAATGGGGGTGGAGGAGAAGGAAGAAGAGAAGGCATTGAGGTGGAAGAGAAGTCACCCCATGGTGCCATTTCACCCATAAAATTTTAGCTCTCTTGGTGTAATTCAAGATTATTTTCTTTAAATCAACACTACACCGCATTATATATTGTCAATATGTAAAATATATTTCAAAATGACCAATAATTTGCTTGGAAACACAGAAACAAAGCGTTTAGTTGAAGAGAGTCTCAAGCAAGATGTTACCTCCAGTGAAAACAGAGAGAGACTAACGCCTGTTTGTTGTGTTAAGAGGCTGGATGCCACGCATTAAACTAGTCACTTTACCTTCAATTTGTTCAATAATTGTTAAAATGACTAAAAAATTGAATATTAAACTTTTAAAATTATTGAATAGTATAAACTTCTTGATATTTACTAAAATAGTAAGGAATTTAAGCCCTAGAACCGATTAATGTATTGGCGGACTGACACTAAAGCTGGTTGCCTGGTCAGTGCAAGCGAAAACATGTTGAGGTCGGTTCGTAAGAAATTCGTTAACCAAATTTTTGTTCGTTAACCGAATTGAAGATCCTTATGGAAGGCAGTTGGTTAACCGAAATTTCGTTAACCGAGGCGTTCGTTAAACGAGGGGTCACTGTATCTTCAGTTAATAAAAAAAATAATATTCTTCACGACACTATCTGTCAATCAAAGTACCCCAACTTGCCTTCCCCCCTCTTCCAACCGTGCAGTCAGTCCCAACCCTCCCCCCCACCCCCCACCAATCCTCCCTTCAAGAGATGTTGGGTGAAAAACTAAATTTTAACATTTAGTATTAAATAATACCTCAGATTAAAGTTAGGATAATATAATTGACATTGCTGGATTCCTTGTAAGACCAGGAATATTTTGAATATAAATGTCATATATTTTGCACAAAAGATAACATATTTACTCAAGAGTAAACATTACATCTAAAATTTGTATGTCTAATGCAAAATCTATGATGTTTATATTCAAAATGATCATCAAATTATAAGAATTCCAGCAATGTAAATTATATTCTGACCGGGTAATTTGTATGAATTTTATGAGCTAAAACAAATATCTTCAGTTAATAAAAAAAAAATATATTCTTCACAGGGTAACAGATGGTCGGTCGGTCCCCCCCCCCACCAACCGTCCCAAGGAGATGTGTGGGAAAACCAGAATATTTAACTTTTTAGTAATAAATAATACCTCAAGCTAAAGTTAGGATAATATAATTGACATTGCTGGATTCCTTGTAAGACCAGGAATATTTTGAATACAAATGTCATATATTTTGCACAAAAAATAACATATTTACTCAGAGTAAACATTTTATCTAAAATTTGTATGTCTAATGCAAAATCTATGATGTTTATATTCAA
Organism: Homarus americanus; assembly: GCF_018991925.1. NCBI lineage: Eukaryota > Metazoa > Arthropoda > Malacostraca > Decapoda > Nephropidae > Homarus > Homarus americanus. The sequence continues at coordinate 11,390,462 of NW_024735554.1, forward strand.
AATGATCATCATATTGTAAGAATTCCAGCAATGTAAATTATATTCTGGCCGGGTAATTTGTATGAATTTTATGAGCTAAAACAGGCAGTCAGGCAGGGTGGCGGGTGGGGCAAATCTAAAAATAGCAAAAGGATGCCGAGGCAGTCTGGTAGATGAATTTTCTATTAACAGGATCATGTGCCTTTACTCATTTTATTAGGCAAGTATTAAATTTATATGTCTTGTGATTTGTGCCTCATGAATTATTTTGTGATGTAACTTTGCAAGAGGTTTATTGACATATGTTATCCTGTAATCTGAGAATTTATGTCTCTTTATGGTCAGTAAATTTTCCCATTGTTCTGTATAGCTTGCACAGTGGGCCTGTAGCTGATACAGAATCTCTGTGTAGAGTATATAGTATTGGTGTTATACTTATATACTGGCTTATTAAAAAAATCTGGCTATTACGGTACACATAATTTTTTTTTTTACAGATGGAGACCAGTTTTCAGGCCCAGGGGTTGCACATGCGCTTCTCTATTTATGGCTCGAACCACACCAATGAGACAGAGGAACAGATGCTCGAGGAACTCAAGATGAGAAAATTCAGTGTGAGTTTGGTCTTCATATGAATGTTTTATTATATCTGTGTTCATCATGTGATGCATACGTGTTACCCCACCAACTTGAAATATGGCAAGATAAAGTACAGTACGTAGTCTTATTTTGTGTGTTTAGTTTTTCTGTTAGACATTTTGTTTTTATGCATCTTCATGGTAAATGGTTAGTGTAAAAACATTTATTCAATGATAGTATGGTCATTAGTTTGGAAACAATTGTCCCTCCCAATTTGGGGCTGTCATGCTTCTTGAATTATAAAGGCATGAATGTAGGTTTCCCAAGAAATTTGTACTAATAGTTCCTAAGCCGATTGGGATACAACTGCCTTGTTATTCTGACAACTATTTTTTTCCTTTTCAATTTGATGTACTGTGTAACTCATAAGATGGTTACTTTCACTCCTTATACACCGAACCGTGTTATTGTGCAGTAAACAACCTGGTCATGCCATAGCTAACTGTAGAAAATTAGCCATTAAATGCAATTCCTGTGGCCAAAGCAGACCTATTCTCCATGTCAGTGTTGTCCCTAATGCAATGGAATTACAGTATTTGACCCTCATGCCAGTGACAAACTTAATTCAGTGCACACACATTCTGGAGTTGCTCCTCCTAACATACCACCTTCATTTTGACCATTTTGTTTGCAAGGTCTCCTAGACCAAAAGGAATCAGTTCCAGCCATCTCTCCCTGTTACTGTTCTGTGAGACACCGGTTCTGATTTATCTTGCATACTTAAGAGGGCTGTTACCAACTTTGATTGTCATACGAGCTCTCCCCCATTCGAATTAACCATAGAATACAAATTAGTCAAATTCATTTGTTTAATGCTACTTAGGTAACATGTAATTGTAGGAGGACCAAGTTGTGTGACTATATTATTATTCATTTATATTGTATAAGGTGCATTCAGAAACATTACTTAAAGAATATAGTTTGCAATTTTCATTAATTGTATTGTTTTGGGGGGAAAAGAAGGTAAAAATCCACACAAAAGATATGAAAAGATCACACTTGGGAACGCATCTCATTATTATTGCTTTATTTTAATGGTAATTAATGATTCGTGATAACACAATGCACCTTACACTGCAATATTGGAGGACACATTAACGTCGTTATTCAAGGCTTTACTGTATCAAAAGCAGATTCGGGGGGGTTCGTTCAGACCCCCTTTCAGCAGAAAATTCTAATACTTTTTCGGAAATGCAGTATTGTACACAGGCTTTTTTGTATTGTAAAAAGTAATTGCTCTTTACTTCAGAATATTTTCTAATATCATGTGCACATGGCTTCAAAATGGCCGCAAAATGCCATTTTGAGGTATGTTCCCCCACCCACAATTTTGCTAATGAAAACCTCAAGAGTATTAATTTGTACTACGGTATGTGCTTATATTTTTCATCAATACATATTATACTGCAGAAATAATGTATGCCATAAGAAACACTCTTCTACTTTGTACAATTCTCTTATCCTTCTCCTGTTTTATCAGCTGGGGTCACATGTGTAAATATTTACAGCTAGCAAAAAGGTGTATAAACTTTTATCCATGGCATCTGTTTTAATTTTGTTTGAAACATGAATTTGATACCATAATGATTCTGAATAAATTCTCTCCAAGATTGATTATAAACATATACGTACACTGGAATCTTTAAACAAAATATTGCTACACTATATAATGATGGGAACTCAATTATTTTATAATACAAATAAATGTGTATACCAGAGTTCTAAATAAGTTAGAAACAAATTTTTTTCCAAAAATAATACTGAAGAGTCAGAAGTTTTGAAGAAAAAGTCAAGATAATTTAATTATTAAGGAGTGGCATATTGATCTCTGAAGTTGCATGCTGGTTCCATGTGAATAAGTCATATGTGTGCTCCTTCAAACATCATGAAAGTTAGATACGCAAAGCCCTTTTGATTTTTCTTTTATAAAATTTTGATTTATAATATTTATGTGCTGTACTGTCATTTACAGCATTGATCGTTAAACCTGTTTCACTACTGTACAGGGCACATAGTTTGTGGAGTTCACTCAGTTGTTTACCTTGGATAAAGCTACTTTAGTATAGATAAGGGGTAATATGTACTGTATATATACAGGGGGACCCGAATACATTATGCCAAAAATTCCCTCTTATGCGAGGTTCCCAGAACGTGACCGTCACATGCTTTGAGACCATACTGTATTCCTTAAAATCACGTTTTGGTATTACAGTATTGCAGTTTCAGCCCCAACTCAGTTAGAGCAATTTAGTGGTGGGGGGGGGGGGGTTAACTCAGTAACCATTCGTTTGCAACAGAAATAAAGGTCAAATTCATGTGAGTCAGACCAAATACTGTGGGAAAAAAACAAATTATGGTCAAACAGTAGTTTGGGCTGAAACTGAAAATTTTCCCCAATTATTTTTTTTTTATTTGGTAAATACTCACTAGACGTTAATGAAATATTATTACAAATTAAGTGGAGTTAACATTAACCAAAAAGAAAGAGTAAGGTATGTGTTGGTAGCAGGTAGGTATACAAAGAGTGTGATCAAATTATATGAGTAGGTTCCCTAGTGGGCCCACACAACGAGAAACTGTATGTTCAAACCTGCTGACCTCTTGGACCATGTGGGTAGATTTTGTAAAAATTTAAAATTTTTATACGATTGGCCAGAAACTGTTTGAAACTTCTGGATATTTTGCTGAAAAATGTACAAATTAGCCAGTACTGTTCTTTGAATTTATGGAGACTGAATTAGTTAGGTTCTAGTGAACTTGTTTTCATTGACAGGTCCCAGCTGCATGGCTTACATTGTTCAACCAACTATTCCTGATTGGAGCCATCCCACTTTTGACGAGTTTTCTGTATCCAGTGATGGATAGAGCAGGCATACGCATGTCCATGCTTTTCAGGATTGGTATGTCCTTTTTCTTTGTATGGTAGCAGAATCATATTTCTATAAACTGCCAGTTAATTGATAATGACCTAATTTTAGTATTCAAGTTTTGGTAATTTTAGATGAATAAAATCAACTTGGTCTCCTATGTAGGCATTGGTATGGTGTTCAGTATATTGGCCGTGATGACTGCTGGAGGTCTGGAGTCGTACAGAATATTCCTCTGGAGGACTGAGTAAGTTACAACAAAGATATTTTTTCTTTCCATTCATGCTGAGAGGGACCTTGAAATGATGATGTTTTTTTGCATTTATATCCATGTGTCTGACTTTATGCAGACAATAACAAAGAAAATTTAAACCTTTAGCCCTTTTTCTTTGCACTTAATACAGATATTAAGTTTTGGTATTTGTATACTAATAATGTAATTGATTTTGTTTCAGTAATTCTACTCATATTGAGCAGATTGTGGGTAATGTAACTTACAACGCTGTCAACATTTCCATATTTTGGCAAATTCCTCAATATGTTCTGGTTGGAGCAGCGGAGCTCTTTGCGAGCATTGCAGGTGGGATGCAAAATTACTTTTGCTGAAATTCCAATAATTTTTTGTATATTTCATAGTGATTATGTAATAGTTATTTTTTTTCACTTTTGCCAGTCTTTATCCACTGCAGTGCAGAGTGGCCAGAATCAAAAGCAAATATTTACAGATTCTCTCTTCATTCACTGTCATTGATTCTTAATGCTGTAACAGATGTGTTGTGTTGCATTGTTTCTTTGTCCTGATGTAAGAGAGAGTTTTATTTTATATCAAATTTTCTACTTTTAGGTTTGGAATTTGCTTATTCTGCTGCCCCCCGGACCTTCCAAGGCATGATCATGGGGTTATTTTACACCATGGAAGGCATTGGTTCCCTTTTGGGCACGGCGCTGCTCCACGTAGTAAGTCCGTTCTGGCTCAACAACTTGACTGACTATGGCAACATCAATGACAACCACCTTGACTTTTATCTCTACTTTCTGGGTATCCTGCAGTTCACAACCTTTTTGATCTACTGTGGCTCACTCTACATGCAGAGGTTTTCACTACGACCGATAGCAATGCCACGTACGAGAAGAGGCCATAGAAGGAGACACGCGGTTGATCCACTAACTGGCCGGGGAGAAAGTGGTGCAAGTGTTTTGAAAGAGGAGGATGAAGAGGATGAGGAAGAAGGAATTGAAGACTCTGATGAGGAAGAGGAGGACAAGGAAGATGTAAGACAGAGTAATACTCAGTTGCTGTTGTGAGGATGTGTTATGATCTTTTCTGTTAAGTCTCTTGTAAATATTGAATCTCACCACTTGAACATTTTCACTAAAAAACTTAGAGTAATTTTGATGGTTAATTTTATGTTAACTTGGTTATAATTTTTTTCAGCTTCCTTACCAACTGCTAAAGGTGTCTGTTATTATTCATATTTAAAAAATAGGCTTTAATAAGTTTTTCTATTGTTTGTTAGGATGGACATGTCTGCTTTTATTAATATATTTTACTTCTTTTTCTGAACAGTATATACAGATTTTGAATATTTTAAAATCAGCACTCACACAGGTTAATATGTAGTGGGTTAACTACTTGAACTATGTTAGCCACATCTCCTTCATGAATTGTACTGGAACCTTTGTGGGTGCGCATGATGTCAATTTAGTGTTTATTTCAGAGAACTTGTCTGCTGATGAGTACCTTGTCTTTATATTTATGGTTTGACATAACCTGGCTTTTGTTTTTATTTTTTATTCACAAGCCCTATTCTGTTATTGCTTAAGGTGGTGAGAAGTCAAGACCAGTCTAGACTCTGTTATTCATTGTTTCTAGCTACCATACTTTTTGTGTATAAAATTCATTATGTTTTTTAAGCTTTCTCTGGTTTATGCATCGTGGCCAGAAATAAAAGCAGATATACATAAACATTTTCCCAGCATTAGTTGTCATTCAATCATTATAACTGCAGTAAAAAATGGTCTGATATGATACTCCATGTCCAATCTCCTCACTACCAGTTCAACCATTACCCCATCCTTCCACTTCTCTATGATACATCATTTACATTCCATTTGCTGACAAGTCCACTCCCAGATCTCAGAAACATTCTACTTCATCCATTCTAGCCCTTCAAGGTAATATTTTGTATTCTTATCCTTCTCTATATTTTCAGCACTTTTTTTCCACTCTCACTATCAACCTTTTCGTAGCAAACACTCTTTTGAACTTACTCGCTAATATTTGATAACCTTTATTCTGAAATGCCCATGAAGACAATGCCATGCAAACACGTGCAGACTCACCTTCCATTCACATGCCATACCATTATTCACCAAACTTGCACCTCCATCCATCATTTCAACTTTCACTTGTTTTACAGTACGTACTGTATTGTTTTGTCCATGAAAATAGTAAACAAACTTGCTGATACTACACATCATTAATGTAGATATACTTTTACAGGGAATTAGGCTCCTACTTCTAACAAATTCTTAGGGGGAGTGTCCGGTTGAAAATATGATGAAAACCGGAAAATTACGAAAATATTCAGAAAAATTCCCGAGGAAAGCTGTTGCCTATTGCAATATGCTGACTTGTTTTTATTGCATAATTCGTAATATTTGTGTAGTAATGCATGCTTGTTCTACCCCCCTTCATTCTGTTTACATAGGAAAAGCTGTCAAAAAGTATTTATAATAATATTTTGGTGTAAAGTACACCTTGTCACATAACAGTTCAAACAGTTCAACGAAATAAAGGACAGTTCACTTATGGATTTGACGTTATGTCTCATCCTTTGACATTCCCTTGCAATGAATTGACGCTGTAACAAAATAGTTTGACAGATGACTTACAAATTATTGACAAAGCACTAAGGATATTGACAGTGATGATAAAAGATTGGATAGTTTTACACATATATTTGACAATTAACATAAGCTTTGAATGGCATATACAGAACAGTATAGTCTTGATTTACGCGGTCAATTGAACCCGTGGAGGTCCGCATAAAACGAGAAACGCGTAAACGAAATAACAGAACATATGGGATTAATTTAAATAGAGACTGAGCCGACCCCAGACTACCCTTTTTCTGACACAATACGTACCTTGTAGTAAAAAGAACATCTTAATTTTATGATGGTGTAAACACACACATAATATATAAATAAAAAACTACACTACTGTACAAATATAAAGGTGTTTAACACTTACGCTAGTAGAAGAGATGGGTCGGCACACGGGGATGGCGGCTGGTTCCGAGGCAGAGGGCAGATTAGTGGCCCTCCGGTGAATCACTAGTATCACTATTCACAGAGGTTTGCAGGGCCTCCCTGACAAACCCCTCAAAGTCCATATCGTCACTGTCACTATCACTGACTTGGGCTGGCTGTGGTTGTGGTGGATTGCGGGCGAAGAACTCCGTAATATTACGTTGATGACTAGCATTGATGTTGTCGTGATACATCTGGATATACGGCTCCATAGATTGCAACACGAGGTTATTGGTAACTTCATAGCGGTGATTCACTGGGTCTTTTGAAAGGATGAGCTTGACTTTCTCGACATACTCGATGGCCTCCTTTACATCACTATGACTTAACTTTTGTTCTTCTTTTTCTGCCGTACCACCTGCCTCCTCACCTACGTCATCATCTTCCAACATCTCGTCGGCAGTCACCTCAGGTTGCCTGATTACCTCCAGGATGTCGTCGTTGGTGATCTCGGAGAAGCCTGCAGCTCTAACACTCTGTGCAGCCTCTCTTGCAAGGTCCAATGCCACTGCAACAGACTGAGCCTCTCCTGCCACAGGTTGACTCTGCCTCCCACCTGGGATAGCCTGCAACACATGCTGCCACGCGTGATGAATCATTGCGCAATTCATCCTTGGTGTTGGTCAAGTCATTAAGGAGCCGAAACTTCTTTGTGGAGAAAGCAGCCTTGACGTTGCAAATTAACTCTTGATTCATGGGCTGGATTAACGACGTAGTGTTAGGGGGAAGGAAGACCACTTTTACGTTGGGGTGACGATCCAGCAATAGGGGCGAGTGTCCTGGTGCGTTATCAAGGAGCAACAAAATGTTAAATGGAACATTATGTTGCTTGCAGAATTTCTTGACTATACTGTAGTGCATGTATATAAACGATATATACAGAAACTCGACAATTAATTAATTCAGCAACACCCAGGTCCCTTTACATTACAAAGCTGCAGACAGGTCGTTAGCAATGATGATTTCAGCCCCAGATGTCCTCTCGTGCAATACACCTCCATAAGTATGTCTGGGAGTGCTGGTAATTTGCTGAACAAAGGGTAGCATCAATACTGGGGAATCCTCAGTACCTGTTGGAGGAAGCTTCTTGATGACACGATCCTCAAATTCCTATTCAATTCCTGCATGACATGGTGCATTATCCATTAAAATCACATCAGTCTCAGGACCTAGCACAGAATCTAGCGAGGTAATGAAGTTTTTTAATACTTCCTTGGTCACAGATGCTACATAAATTTCATAATAGAAAAGGCCTGCCAGGTTGGAGATAGCTGCTATCAATGTCACTTTACTGCCACGCTGTCCTGCAATGATCCTGTTGATGCGTTGTCCCCGTGGAGCCCGGCCGTAGGTCCTACACGTATCCAGGTTGTAGCCGGTTTCATCTATGTACACACGATGTTGATGAATGACATCCTCATACATGTACTGAGCAAACGCTACACAAGCGGTTTTCACGTCCTCTGAATTGCGATTAGCCGTTACATTGTGTACCTGTTTCAGGATTATAAGCTCAGCATCCAAAGCCCTAGAAACAGTCATGTTGCATACATGTGGCTTGCCTGGTAATGTTTTCCAAAGTGTATGGTTAAGTTCTCTAATGGTGATCATTGGTGTAGCCTCAACAAGCATCACCAAAAAGTTCTTTGCCTCTTCATCCAACACAGGTGGTCGTCCTCCTCCTCCATGCCGGCCCCGTCTTTCTCCTGTCAAAACAAACTTGCGAATTATTTCATATGCTGTGGTTCTTGGAATTCGTAGCTCGGCAGCAGTGTCCAGAAAATCCTCTCCAGCTTCATATTGAGTAATTATTCTATCACGATTTTCGTCTGACACCCGACGATATCATCTGCAAGGCATAGCAGGATGCTTCTGAAGTGTGGCAGACCTACTATGCACTGTACCAAGTCACCTCATATTCATTGTTTCACTGAATCTCCGGTACATACCACTGTTTCGATTGATGTTTCATGGTTTCGGGTGGTCAACCCCTCAGTGTAAAATGACCGTCCTGTGTAAAATGTACCAAGGGGTATGGTAGTTATGTTGTTTGTCAAAATCCTATGGTGGTATGTCATTCTCCAATTGTTACATTCTCAAACCATATGCAGACTGTCGTTTTATTGTTCACATCTGTCAATTTCATAACTTATTTCAATCATTTCCGTTAGCATGAACGAACAGTTATATTAGAAAGTCATTCGATATGTGTTCTGTCATTCGGTTATGAAATATATCATATAGGTATATAACAATGTTTCAATGTATATGTGAAACGGTGTAATACCAATCACTTGATAACAATCAGCATCTGACACCTTTCCCAGCTAACTAACCACAGGAGACCATCGTCATGAAAGTCAGTGACCCATCAAACATGCGAAAGTGAGGTATGATCGTGAGTTGCTCTCAGGCCACCTTTATTGGCCCGTATCTCAGAACGAGTTTTTCTAACCTTCAAATCCCTAAGGTTTGGCCATTTATGGGCCGATTCTAATAAAACAAAAAGTAAGTAGTAGTAGAATAACATACTGTGCGTTGCGTAACATATAAATTTTCTTTATATTTGGTTTTGTTTACTATTTGCTGATTTATCTTAATAAATATTTGGAGAAAAAAATGGTAAGTTAGGAAAAAAAATTCATCCACTCAATCCAAAAGCGATTATCAGAAATATCTATATGTTACGTTCAATAAGAATAAATTACTTATATTCCATATGAATTTCAATGTAATTTAGCGAGAAATTATAGAGAAGTAGGATTTTGAAAATTGATAAGAATATAAGGGAAAAATTAGATATCATGGATTATGCAGAACCAATTCAGGGGTATAGTAACAATGTAACATGTGTCCTTAATTGCTGACAAGAAATTGTTATTGATTGATCAATTATTATTAAAAAATTTTGTGTTTCAGCCGGACACTCCCACTAACTCATGCTTCACTCTTCCTATCAAAACTTTGGACAGCATACTGTATAGGTACAGTATAACAGTTTCCTGTGTACCCCATACATTTTCTGTATTTCCCACAATGATATACAGGTACTCCTCGACATACGACCTACTCGACTTGCGACAACCCAGGCATACGACCGCCGTAGTCGTATAAAATATTTTTCAAATTACGTATTTTCTAGTACCGAAACGTTTCCATCCCGTACGACAGCGTGGGCTGGGCCGCCTCGTGGTGTACAGCATCCACGCCGTAGCCAGCTCAGTTGGTGTTTGGCCGTCGTTGATGTTAGTGTACTGACAAAATTTTTGTTTCTAATTCCCTTTAAAATGGCTGGCAAGCGTAAAAGTGATAGTTCTCGTGGTGCTGATAAGAAAAGGAGACAGTCAATTATTTTTGAGATGAAAATGAAAATAATAATGCAATATGAAAATGGAAAAATGGTAGCAACCATTTCACGCGACCTAGGCTTCTCTCACTCAATGATATCAACAATTTTGAAGGACAAGGCAGAGGCATGTGCTACGATTTATAAGGGGATGCAAATGTTTGAAGAAATGGATCAAAATGTTGAGTGTTTTGCAAAAGTTGACAGACTGATCCAAGATGCACTTGCTTGCTACAGGGAGATTTACAATGAAAAGAAAAGGCAAACTGTGCAGTCTAAATTGGACATATATTTTAAGAAGTCCCCCACTGCTGTCTCCTCACGCCCCACCTCTGCTGCCTCTTCACTCCCTAAGGATGATCCAATACCTTCAACCAGCAAGTATGTTAGCCTGTCTGAAGAAAGAGAAATTGATGACCCACCCAGCCCTCTCTCCTCCTCTGCTTCATCCAATTAATGTAGTCTCCATGTTTAATTAAAAAATTATTGAGGCCCTGTGTGCATTCAGCTGACTACGTTAAAGGTAAGTGCACAGTAACACTATATTCATTTTTCATTATTGATTACTTTTACTGTACCGTATTTCATTTTAGAATTTCTATGTATTATTTTCGCATTTTCGACTTACGACCAATTCAACTTACGACCTGGTCGTCGGTCATGAACCCCGTCATAAGTCGAGGAGAGACTGTATCTGCACTTTCAGTAGTAAACAAATTCTTCCCTGTCTTTAGAGCAGTGGTGTCAAACTCGAAACCTTTCGAGGGCCAATTCTTATTTTAGTTACCCTCTTCAGGGCCAACAGAAGTGCTATAACACATATTTGCAGAATTGAAGTTTACAGCTTCACACATTGCCTTACCTGGCTTACCAGGAATACCTCATTTGGGTTTGTCTGATCTTAAGTATGTAAAATTTATCTTACTTAATAAACATGATTAATGCCAGTAATAGGATAGCAAAAGGCATATGCATTATTTTGAGACTACAATTTATCATAGAATTCCATTTGAGTTTTGAAACTTAAGAGCTCAATTTTGGTTTGACAGTTATGTTATGACTTATGTACAAGCAGAACAAGAACTATCATGCAACTCACAACTTTGACCTCATTTTCCACTTCAGTGCAAACATTTTTCTTCCACTGGTTTTTCTATATTTGGCTGCAAAGGTGATATTCCTAGTCGGAGGATGGCATCCAAGTGCTTATCAGTAATACGGATTTGGTACTTAGATTTATTTATCTTCATCCGAGAGAATGACTGTTCACACACATAAGTACTTCCAAACTGAACAGCCCAAAAACGTGCATTGTGATGAATGTGTGGTAGCTTTTCCTTGTCCACTCTCCCATAAAGTGCAGCAAGACAGTGGTTGGCAAAGAATGCTTGAAGAGAAGAGTTGGCCTGGATGTCATGTATTTCTAGCTGCATTTCTGCATCACTAATCTCCGCAGCATTCACGAGGAAGGTATTCTCAAACAAAGATAGGTTCTGTATTCTTCCATGAAGATCCTGAAAGCGCTTCTCAAAGTTTTCCTTCAAGTCTTCACAGTGTTTGACGAATCTGCTGCATTCAGGGGGCACCACAGTTTTATCAAGCATTGACTGCATTGCTTTGAACCGCAAGAGATTGCCCTTTTCTAGTTCCTATTGGAAGAGAACGAGTTTGCTTTGGAAACTTTTGACATGGTTCATGAGTTCTGTGATCAGCTGATCACGTCCTTGCATCCTAATGTTAAGAATGTTCAGGTGCTGAGTTATGTCCACTAGAAATCCAAGGTCGAGCAGCCATTCAGGATCTGAGAAAAACTTTGAAATTAATTTTCCATTTTTTTGCTTTTAGTTCTGGCAGCTTATCATTGACAAAGATCTTGATTTCCTTTCTCAATGCAAGAAAACGTTCCAGGATTCTTCTTCTGCTCAACCATCGCACCTCAGAGTGGTAGGGAACATCTTTGAACTCTGCATCTATTTCTTCTAGAAAAGCTTGAAATTCTCTGTGCTTTAGCCCTTTAGAACGAATTTCATTAACACACTTCACAAGAACATCCATTACATGACTCAAGTTCCTTATTTTTCCACACAGAGCTTCTTGATGAACAATGCAGTGAATTGCCAAAACATCTTGATCTGCATTTTCATTTTGCACATGTTTCTTTATGAGAGCTACAGCGCCATTTTGCTTACCCATCATAGCTGGTGCCCCATCTGTGGTCAATCCAGCAAGCTTAATCCATGACAACTGTGGCACTGTTTCTACAATGGCCTTCAAAACTGCTTCCTTCACATCCGCACCACATGTTCGCCCATGAATACTTTCAAAAGCTAGAATATCTTCATGGATAATAAATTCTTCTGTGATACCTCGGATGAAGATGAAAAGTTATGCAGTGTCAGTCATGTCATTGCTCTCATCGAAAGCAAGACTGAAGAGGGCAAACTTCTTGGATTTGTCACTTAGTTGTTCACTGTTATTTTGACTCATTTCTTCGATTCTTGACACCACTGTATTCCTTGACAGACTCACCATTTCAAACAGTTTTTTTTTCTCAGGCACTAAGAGTTCTGCTGCTTCTTTCATGCAGTCTTTAATGAATTCACCCACAGTGAAAGGTTTTGATGCCTCTGCAATTTTTTGTGCAATGATGTCACTAACTTTGGTAATAGCTTTGTTTTCCTGAACTAGTTTTTGGAAGCAGTGCTGTTGCTTAGAGAGTCCTTTTTTTGAGATCAGTAAGTAGTTTTTCTTTCTCATTTTCTGTCATATTTCCATACCTGGTTGCATGTTCGGTGTCAAAGTGCCTCTTTAAATTGTATACTTTAAAGACCCCCAAAGTTTCTTTACAAACAAGGCACTTAGGCTTCCCGTGGAATTCAACAAACAAGAATTTTGAGGTCCATTCATCTTGAAATGCACGAGATTCATCCCCTTTTCGTTTAGTTGCCATGTCAACAGCTAATCTGCAAACAAAGACGAAATAATTCTTCAGCTAATTCTATGTTAGAATTTTACACAGACAAGCAGACAGACTTACAGACTGAGAGAGAGAGAAATTACGAAAGAAACTGGTAGGTAGATATATGATTTATAATGTACAAAAGAAAGGAAATAAAAACAAAGTGAACCTGTAATGAGCGCGTACACTGGAGAGAGAGAGAGATTAGTAAAGAAACTGGTAGGTAGGTAGGTGGATTCATGATTTACAATGCACCCCCCTCCCCCAAAAAAGAAAGGAAAAAAATATGAACCTGGACTGAACCCGTACACCGGCAAAGCCTAGCGCAAGGCGGTGGTTTGTGGGTTGGATGCGACCATCATGTTTACAAAGTTTCCCTACAAGTCTTATATATTATTTTCATTCCAAAGGACTGACTACACATCAATACTACATACAGTATATTTAGTCATAGCTATAGATAACCGAGTGATTAAAAACCGAAGTATAACTCGCGATTTCTCCAAAGAAGTGGAGTGGGTCCAACAGCGTATGGTACTCCTGTTTTCCTCGTCTGTTTACCTTAGTGTTGCAACGTTTGGCTACTGCCTTTGTACAGATGCCAGTATTGGCTCCGGCTTCGTTTTTTAATTCCATAGCGATTTCGATTTTTAAGCATTTTCCTTTAACAATAGTGTTACTACTAGCATTAACAATATAAATTAAATAATTGCCACGGTGATGTAAAGATCATTTCGGAATTTTTTTTTTTTTTTTTTACGGGAATTAGCCCACCCGGGCACAGGTGAAACGACCCACAACGGGGCCTGGGGGGCAAGAAAAAAAGAACAAAGAAATTGAAAATAGAGAACAAAAAGGTTATATTGTGTTAATCTACACCACGAAGATGCCGGAAAACCAGCTTTTTAAAGTGAGACAGATTGTATAAGTATGGAAACACAGTAGAAAGCAGAGCATTCCACAGTTTGGCTGTGTAAGGAAAGAAGAAGGTGCTATAACGGGTTATTCTCGTGTGACCGACATCCACAGAGAAACGGTGGGCACCGCGGGCAAGACGTGTGTTACAAGCCCACGGCCTTGCCGGTGGTACACAGGATGCCAAATCCACCGAACATTGCCCGTTAAAGTACCTGTAAAAGAGAGAGAGTGAAGCAACATTGCAGCGAAGAGAAAAGGAAGAGAGATTGTCGACTAAAGGAGGAGAGTTAATAAGACGAAATGCCTTTGATTCCACCCTATCTAATAGTTGGACAGAAGAAGAGCCACCCCATATATGAGAGCAGTACTCCAAGTTAGGACGAATGAATCCCTTATATACTTGGAGCAACTGCTCAGGAGTGAAGTAGCTGCGGCATCTGTACAGCATTCCCAACTTTCAGGAGGCAGCTTTAGCTATACTAAGGAAGTGTGATTTCCAGGACACATTGGAGGAAATGGTGAGGCCTAACATATTTATTTCAGAATTTGGCAGGATGATAGCATCCTGAAATGTAATTGGTGGGAGATCATCTAATTTACAAAGTGTAATTGGTAATTTACTATCTTTTATTCATATCTGCATTTTTCTCCTTCATATGTACCTGTATTTCTATCATAATTTCACTGGCTGATAAATTTTACGGTCATCCCGCGGGCCATGAGTTTGACACCGCTGCTTTAGAGAGAACTGTACATGCTCTTTTGTTCTTTAAGCATCCTTGCCTGTGTCATACATAGCCTGTTAAGTTTTGTCATCCATTCTATCACTTCCACCTCCCATACTTAATACAGGGTATTTCAATGGTGGTTTTATATATACTGGTGCCTTACCATTCTTGCACATACTGTACTTACAGACAATCTCACCATCTCCCTGATTGCCTTTTCCTTTTGCTTCAGCACTATTGAATCAATCCTATCCACACTGGATAATTTTACCTCCCTTGTACATATTACATTGAGCAGCTGTTCAAGATGTTCTCTCCATTTTCCATTTACTTTTTTATTTACAAAACCTGCATATACATATCAGTGTTGCTCTCTATTTATAAAGTTGGTCTAGTACTCAAGGATGTGGCAAACATTGAAATTGAAATTCAGGGAATATGTGTGCTGCTTTAATTCTTCAGAGGCAGTTCAGGAACATTTAGTCATTTGTATTTCTGTTCATCACTTTAAATTGTCATAAGTTAATCAATAGTTAATGCATTTCTTAATTGAGGTGTAAGTGACGAGTGAAATGGGCCCCATGTCTATTAGATCCCTGCTTAGTCAAATTTGACCTTTAGGATTGGGCCCAAGTTTAAACAGGCACCAGCCCTAATGGGTCCCAAACTTTGGTTAAGTTAGATTTGGAGCTATTAGGACTGGGGCTCTTTAGACCTGCAATTATATGGTGTGTAAGCATAGTGCACTGATAACACACATGTATCCTAATCTTTGATTACACACTTTGTTTCACTTTATTGTAAATTATTCTTTATTTCTGTTACATGTATTATATGTGTGTCATGCCTTTTTTTATTAATATAAAATTAAGGATGTTAGTCATGTGATGAAAAAAATAGTTCATAGATTTAAGTAAATACACAAGATTTTAGGAATGTTTGAAGAAGTAGATGTTGAGGATTTGAATATCTCTGCCTGTATACTGTCTTCTATCTACTCTGACACTTAAGTGGGGTTGGATCAAGGGGAGGAAATAATTTGAGGTGGAAGACAGTCATAGGAAGCGAAAGGAAAAAGTTAAGACAACAGACAGAGGTGGTACAGCAGTATCTCTCACCATTATGTCAAAGGTTTGATTCTCGCTTGGCCCAGACACATATGAAAAGGAAGTTATCCAGTGAGACCTTACCAAACATCACAGGTTTCCTCCTGTACTGACACTGAATAAATCAACCGGCCAAATGGCTGGTAAGTGGTGAAATGATTGGGAAAAAAATATATAAAACTTTGCTTGAACATGCCTGATGGCAACTGGTTCACCAAAACCATTCCCATCCCCTGGTCTCTGCTGCATTTTCTGGGCTGGTGTCCTGGGATTGTGGTGATGAGCAAAGGGGACACCTCACTCTGGTTTTGCCTAATAGCTGCCATCGGATAATCACGGCTAACCCACACAAGCATGGAAAATGGTTGTAAAACATTGATGTTTATGATGAAGAGTGTGACTTTAGATGTACTGTGGATAAAGTCAGACATTAATTATTAATATTATGATTGTATGAAAGTAAAACTTGGCTTTCCAAATATACGAAGGTTGTTGAGGAGGGGATGAAGATGAAAATTAATATGACTGAAATGATGACAATTCCAGAGGTTTTAAGGAGGAATATTGACAGCTTATAAAGAAGAAAGGGTAAAGGAGAGATGGAGAGTACAGTAATATGAAGTGAGCAGTGGGTTGTAAATAGATAACAAGGCCAGTTGCATATAGAGGATTATGAGAACTAGGGAGTAGCTCTTAGTAAAAAAAAATTTGCATTTTTTATATGGACACAGTATTTAGGCAGTTTTGTAGTACATTGCTGCTTATGAATAACACATTGTAGAATAGCATGATGATGGTTCTGACTGAATGATTGGTGATTTTACAGGATGATTTGTGTTCTGATAGAGTGATGGATGATTGATGTGCTAATATAGTGATAAGTGCTTCAATAGGATGAGTGGTGTTTAATAGAATGATTGGTGTTCCCATAGGAGAATTGGCATTGTAATAGAAATACCAGGGCCACTCACACCACCTACCCACTGTCCCACGAACCCCAGTAACCATGTGCTTGAGTGTTTATAGCCCATGCCAGGCCTATTTATTGTTAACTCATACAGTACGTCTCAACCAACTGTTCCAAGGATGAGACATGTTGTAGGGTGCCACAGGGATAGGTCACACCCCTTAGGGTTTTAGGACCAGTCAGAAAATAGAGACGGTGAATAACTAACTTAGGTTGACTCCAACACCTGATGGACAAATAACACACCGATGTTAGTAACCTAATTTTCACATAGAAATAATGGGAGAAGGTTTATTGATATATCATTTATTAGATTATTTTACACTTCAATCACTAAAAGCAAATTAGAACATAAATAAAAAATTTTTAAATTCTGATTGATTGATGCATGTTCTGGTAGGATGATTGGTGTTCTGATAAGATGATTGGTGTTCTTGTATAGCAGGAAAATTGTAAGAAAGGAGACAAAGTTGTAAAACTGCCATATTGTGTTCAAGGTCCAAATTTAGTAAAGAGTCACTACACTTCCCTGGTGTACATTTATCATGAGTAGTGATGAATAAGTATATGTATATTGTGGGGGATTCATTTGGATATTATATGATTTAGAGTAAAACCTCCATATAACGGACTTCCTTCTCCATATATGTTAGATGGGGTTTCACGTCTAAAGTTATCCTCAATATAAGGGATTTTCATATATATATATATATATATATATATATATATATATATATATATATATATATATATATATATATATATATATATACTCGATTTTCATCTCCATATATAGTTCATTAAATTGAGGTTTTACTTTACCATGAAATTTTAATGATGATTTTTAGTAATTTTATTTCTAAGCTGTGTGGTCCAGAACATAACCTTACCAAGTACTGTACAGTACACTAATAGTGGATAGTCAAGTGTTATGTTACAAAAGGTTGTTATTTTTGTTTGTTTAAGAAACTTGTGTCTTTGTATAATTTGATGTATGGACTTGTAATGAATGGATGCTATTTGTTGTGTAGATGTCACTTGAAAAGTAGTTTGTACAGTACATCCATGTCACTCTGTGAAAATTCAATTGGGTAAATCAGTAATGGTTTTTAATTATATATTATTATTTTAGGCTCATTCATCATGAGAATGTGCAGCAAAGGATTTATTCCATTGGTTAATAATAATTTTAAAAAGTTAATTTGTATTTATTATATGTTGAAGATCTGTACTATTAAAACTTAATGTGTGCTTGATGATTAGTGATATTTACTTAGATATAAATTAAATTGAAATATAGTCATGCATTACTGATATAATTTCACCATTTACATTTGCTTCTGCCATATGTTATTCAGACAATTTAAAAGAAAATATTGATATGGATTGTACATTTTTTTTAAGTCTCATTTAAACAGATGATGTTAGAGTGAACACAATTACAAATTAATGAATTGTCATTCCATGTATTGGTTGCTTCATTCCATTCATGTAGATATATCATTGATAACACTTTCTTCTTTTATAAAGAATAATACTTACTAGAACCTGATCATCAGGGCCCATGGATATGTTGGGTATGTCTTGTACAGTCACCCAAAAAAGTCCTGTCGCCTTTCACCCTGAACCATGAACCCCGAGATTCAGACTCTTGAATCCGAAGCATTTATGGACAGAATAAATTATCATTGTCTACTGCTTCGGGTTCACGAGTCTGAATCTCGGGGTTCGTGGTTCAGGATGAGAGACGACAGGACTTTTTTGGGTGACTGTACAATGGCTTATGCACATCATATAAAGAATGACATATGTGTTAGTGATGAGTGATTGGCACAGGTTAGCCAGGGATGCACTGAGGAACCTATGTCATGAGCTGGTTAGGAGTGTGAAAGAGTTAATTAAGTAATACATTCATTGAACTATAATGTAACAAAGGGCAAGTTGGAAATTTACTTGAAATTTTATTTCCCAGATACAGTAATCAGACCCTCTGGTTTATTAGTCCATGTGCCTTGAAGGATAGCATCCATTTTACTTTGAGTAGAGGGTTGTCGTGTATGGTCTGGAATCTCTCTTAAAATGAGCTAAGGTTTATGTAACATGTTTGTGACTTTTTATATATATATATATTTTTTTTTTTTGTAATTCAAGATTTTTTGTCATCACAGCTCAAAAGTATTGTGTAACTTTTGCATGAGTTACAAAGTTGTTTGTTTCTGAGAGTATTTTGCCAATTTTGTGCAATGCCAAATGTTTTGTCATCTCAGTAAAGTACCTGTACATGTACTGTACTGTACTTCTCTATCTTATGCATTGAAACCTTCTAATTTTCTTCTAATTCATACAAATATAATTTTATGTGCAGTAAGAGAGTTCTACATATATCTCAAGGTGTGATAAGATATTGTGATGATGTATTACACAAGTAACTTTTTGTATACATACTGTATACAGTATACCCAAAATATTTAGCCTACATTAAATAACTATACCATAAAAAAATTATTTGTGAATATTTATTCCCACCTTTGCCAGTACAGCTACATTACACCAAACAAAGTATCTTTACAGATGAGTCCAATGAATTTCAAATTGAACAATACAATGCAACCCGTTGTCTCGGAAGGGTTGGTAAGTGTGAATTGGAAACACATTTCTTAATAATTACAGTAGCTGTTTATAGTAATCACATTTGGAATAAACAACAGTTAAGTTGCATTATAACTTTTAAAAACAATATATACTGTACAGTACAGTACAGTGGTCCCTCGGTTAACGAACACAATTCGTTCCAGAAGGTCGTTCGTTAACCGAAAATTTCATTAACCGAATCCATTGTTTCAATGGGATATTGGGTAATTGGTTCCAGCTCACCAAAAAGTACATACAAAGTAAAAAAAAATGCAGTAAAGTACACTTACTGTGAGGTGTGTATGTAGAAGGCTCCTGGTTGATGATGATGATGGGAATTAGAAGTGGGGGTGGAGGAGAAGGGAGAAGAGAAGGAAGTGGGGATGGAAAAGAAATCACCCCATAGTTGATGCTGTCATTTCAAAATAAAATTTTAAGTTTTCTAGGTGTAATTCAAGATTATTTTCTTTAAATCAACACTGCACTGCACTATATATTGTCAATATGTTAAATAAATTTCAGAATGATCAATAATTGTACTGTAAAAACATAAAAATACTCTGTGTTCAAGAGACCCACAAGCAAGATGTTTCCTCCACTGAACAGAGACACAAACTGACGCCTTGGGCGCACCAAAAACTAGTTCCCTGTACTGCAATTATGTTAAATAAGTGTTAAAATGGCTAATAATTTTAATATAAAACTTTGAAAAATATTGAATAACACAACCTTCTTAATATTTACTCAAATGGAAACGAATATATGCCATAGAACCGATTACTTTATTGGCGGACTAATCTTCCAGTTGGTGAGCAAGTCAAAACACGTTGACATGTTTTCGTAAGAATTTCGTTAACCGAATTTTTTTTTAACCAAATTGAAGATTGTTATGAAAAGTAATTCGTTAACCGAAATTTTGTTAACCGAGGCGTTCGTTAACCGAGGGACCAATGTACTCTGCAATGTATACTGTACTTTGTTTTATGCCCATTGAGAAATACAGTATCCACCTCAAGGTATGAGTTGCCGTAGAGGAGTACAACAAATCACAGGAAGTGAGAATAAAAATAACTTAAGAAGTACAGAATTTTATATATACTGTACTGTACAGTACATGTACATTTCTATCTAATGTAATTGTTGCTCTTCTGGGATCTGAAATAAATGCCTATAATTTTCCTTATTATTCATGTTAGAAACATGTGATAACCTCCATAGTTTGTTAATTCCACTCTTGGGATTGGCAAAACTTGGCCTTGTTCATTTACTTCAAATGGTCAATTTTTAAGGAATCTCAGGTATGGAGTTTGTTATTGGTAACAATTTAGCTATGTATGGAAAACTTATTAGTCAAAATCCTAACTGCTCGTCTCAGTCTTGTCATTCTCCACAGAAATGTCATAGTTTATATGTGGGCTATTATTGCCCTTCACAATCAGAGCCCCATCAATTAGGCAATATGAGGATACTGGCATCACAGATAACAAGCCTCAGCGCAGCAACTCTCACTCTGCATCCATGGAGGAAGATCAGGTTAGGGATTTTTATTTTTATTTTTTCTAAGACATACTGTACAGTACAGTATCAGGGGATTGGGAGTTAATATTTTATTTCTATCACCATTTTTAAAATTTATTTGCTTTTTTCCATCCTTGAACCAGGCTATAACAAATGCCACTGATAGTGATCTATTTCCCACGGCTGTCAGGATGTGCAATGATCATAGTCTGCAGTGCATCCCCATGGAGTGATGTCTGTTTTGGACAGTTTTCTAAAACAGACATAACTCCATGGGGATGCAGAGTTACACATCAACAAAAAATTGGAGCTAAGTGCATTGAACATGGAGAAAATAATGGTATATTTACTAGAGTATTCAGACAAACAAAATAACTTTTGGGAGCAGGTAGTCTTCTGTGACAAGAAAATGTTCTGCTCTAATGGTCCCAGAACTACACATGTTTGGCACAACAAACTCCAAGGTAACTCACTGACTCTTCCTCTCCTTTGCTAGATCAATAAGTTTGTTTACTCAGTCATTAATTAGAACAAAAAGCCACCAATAGAATGTTAATCCTTTATAAAATATTGTTTTTTAAGATATAAATCAGAATATGTGGTGGGTAGCAGGAGGAATGGACATGCTTGGGTGGATGCTCACAGGTGTTGCTGTAACTGGCTGTTGTTGGGCCAGGCCAGTGGCCAGTTCACTGGCCAGAGGTGTGTTGAGATTTCGGAGGAGGTTCTACTTGCATCAGTTAGGGCCAGATATGGGGCCAAAGCCAAGCCTCTGGCTTCGAAGTGAAGCCAGCCAATAAAAAGTAATGAAACTGAAGTCAGCTATTAAAAAAGTCATGAAGTCAAAGTCATTTTAAAAAGTCATGAAGCCAAAGCCAAGGTATTTCAAAGCTACACGAAACTTTATTACCATTAATTAATTACTGTATAGTATTAGGCCTATCCTTTATGCCCACTTCATCTACTCTTATTTGGTCTACTACCAAATTCCCATTTTGTCTACTCCATTTCTGTTTACTCTGAAAATGTCATATAATCCCAGACTGTTTACAATCAGTTAATGATCTTTGAAAGTTGCTTTATACATTTATTGTTACCATGTCTCAATATTACAATATATCGTTATACTATACAGTAATATGAAAATCATCATGCAGCTTTATAATGTACAGTTGTTGACATTCAGTAAGCTGAATTTCATATCAACATGTTATTCTTATTACTTTATGCACAATATTTTTTTAAGAAATTATGATTGTCATCATGATTATGTCATATGTAGTCATGATATTAAACAATAACATTGTATTTACTCACCTCTAGTCAGTCAATGTCAAGTTGTCATCATTTCAAAGGAAATGTCAAGCTAAGAGGAGTAAGGTGGCTGGAGTTATGACCTCACATGACAAATGTAACTGTAATGTGTTTAGTCATTTGTCTATTCTCTTTATAAACACACACTACCGTATGGTGATGCTCAAGTACTAGGAGATGGGGAAAGATAAACTCTATCGTACAAAATTAAAGTTTATTCCACAGAATAACAGCGGAGTGCTGGAAGCTGCAGTTAAGCCTGGTGCTGGGAGAGAGGTGTTGTTGCTTCCGTGGCTAGAAAGGGATGATGACTAGTTGCTACGGTCGTAGCAATTGTTTATTTATCCCTTCTTTGTTTTTCTTGTGCTTCGGGCCTCTATCCATTCGTCTTTTTGCTTTTCTTGGTGTTCTTGTACTATATCTTCTAGATGTTTTTCTTTTCCTTTGTCTTCTTGCAGTTCTTGTTCTTGTTTCTTTATTTCTTGTTTTTTCTGGTTTTTGTTTCTTCATTTCTTCTTTCTCCTTTCCTTGGTCCTTTACCAAGCAGAGCCTCCTTGTAGCTACCCTGCATTCCTCCCTCCACTTGGGACACTCCTGGTCGGAGGAGGAATGAGGGCTGCCACAAACTGCACATTTCTTCTGATTCCTTGCGCATGTGGTGTGCTGGTACCCAGTTGTCCTGCATATGGCGCAGATCTCCCGAGCCCAGCACTTCTTAGCTGGGTGCCCATAGTGCTGACATCTGTAGCACCTGGTGGGTCTTGAGATGTAGGGCTTTACTGGGATGGTGTCCCACCCCAGTAAAACCTTGATAGGAAGCTTGTTGAGGAAACCGACCATGGTGGGGCTGGCTGATTGGTAGCTGTACAAAACATAATCCTTACGGATGTATCTTTCCATCCGAACATATGCTGCTGCTCTCAAGAATTTTAGATATATTATAATACTGTACACAGTATACTAACCTAGCCTGCAATTATCTGCATTAGGCCTGTCGCCTTTCTTATGGATAGGTGTTACTGTGGCAAACTTATACTCATCTGGTACAGTATTGGTGCTTATGGAGAGATTAATTAGATGTCTTTAATACATTGGCACCGACTTAAAAACTGGTTGGGATGTTATCAATACCTGTGCTTCTATAGGAGTCAAGTATATTTAACTTCTTTAGAAAAGTCCTCTGTCATTGTGTGAATTTCAATGTTATCTGCAGTGGGATTTAAAAGTTTCTGATCCCACACTGTAATTGTTTGAGGTTATTGGCAGTTTTTCAATTAAAGGTGATGCAATTATTGTATAAAAGGAATTAAAGTTGTTTACAACTACTGTACAGATGCATTGTGACAGTCACATAGCTTTTCTTTGATGTTTAACACTATGTTGGAATGTTCTTTGGTTTGCTGCTGTGTACAAGGGTTTTTAGTTGCTTCCATGGCTTTTTGGGGTTGTCTTTTAGTTTTCTCTTAACCTACACAATTCTGGTAAATTTGCATTTTCAGCCAATATGGCTCTCAAGTTGAGCAATGTGTTTTCAATTGTCTTTTTAGGTGGTTTATTCGATTTTCATATTGATTTTTGTAGGAAATCACTAGTTTTGAGATAACAATAATCATTATCAAAATCGAATAAAACTCATCAAAAACCATTGGAAAAAACACATTGCTCAACTCAAAAACCAACCTAACCTAGAATGAATAGATTGGTATTGTTGCATTTCCATCCAATATGCAGCCAAAGGTTTATGACTTCAAAAATATATACATCTCGTCAAAAGCTGCAGTATCTTCTGAACCCTACTTTTACTTATTGCAATTGAATAATGAGCAACACATTGCTCAACTTGAGAGCCATATTGGTTGAAACTCCAATAATACCAAAATTCTTTGACCACTGTGTCTGATTGATTCCAGTATCTTGCTAGTTATCCAGGGTTCAGTCCTTGCTGTTATTCTTATCTCCTCTTTAACCTCCATGCAATTGATCACATGTCACAGTTAACGATAAGCAACCCAAATCTGACAGGGGTTTTGTGGGCAAGCGGAACTTCGGCAGGAGTGGGAGGGTTCACACCCACCGAACACTTACCAGTACTTGCACTTATGGACTATATAGGCGTTTTTTGTAGGTGCACGGAATAGCTAACGCCTCTTGGGAATAACTGTTGTACACAGTCTTCAGAAAATATTAAAATTAGGAGAACTGTTATTTGGACACAATATGGAAAGAAATAGTGAAGAAAATAAATAGAAAATTATGGAAAGAAAGACAAAAAAGGAAAAAAAGTCAACCAGTCAACAATAAATATGAAAAAAAAAAATCGGGCTCGTTGTGAAGGTAATTTCTCCCGGACTCTGAAACCACATTACTGTCTCTCGCGGCTAGGTGTTCGCATATTTATTCACGAAATACAACGAATTTCAGGTTCGTTTAAGTCTTAATTTTTTCACTTAAAGAACTGTAATCAACTTGTTCACCTTTATTTAAAGTATCTTATGAGTAATGATATTAAGGTTTAAATAATTTTTGAGTAATTGTCAATATTGTTACATCAAAGCCACCAATGGCGAATGAAATCGGACAGCGCCCACTTAAAAACGGGCGGAGCCAAAACAGGTTTCAACTAGGCGCAATTCGTTTCAATTCCTTCATGCCATATGCTTTGTTTGAGGTCCTATCCAGTATACTATCTTATATAGAATTATTTTTATTATTTTATCACAGTTTTTTATTGCCTTATATGCTCCCAACTCTTCAATATTAATCAAAATATTCTCCATAAGTGGCTATGATCCTCATATTTACCCACTGTTTTAGTGGATGAAACTTGCTGATTGGTTGTTAACTATTCGGGCGCTGCACACGCTAACACCTGACCAAGGTGTTTGCTTTTCTCTCTCAAGGTGTCATGCGCAGAACTCAGCAGAAGTGTCTGCGCAGACAGAATAGCTAACGCGTTAGTTATTCCGTAAATCTAAAATGCCTTATATACAGTAAGGGCACACACCGCTGAAACATCATAAACCTTAGCTCTGCCCCATTTAATGATGTCATGCCACCTGTGGTAACCACAAGGACTTACAGCCTTGCCTTGGTTGACGTTTCATAGTTTCATTTTCTTAGAATACTCGTAAGACTAAGGCTTTTCTGTGGCCAAGTACAGGGTATAACAAAATGAATACCTTATGTTCTCATAGTTCTCCCAAAAATAAGTGATATAACAAAAAATGGCAAAATATTACAAGGAAACACCGAGGGGATGACGGGCATTTCCCTGATGACATGGACGAAGCAAAAAATTTTTTGAGCTTATTAGCAATGCAAAGATTTTCCTTTTGCCAGTCATGGCAAGGTGAATGTCTGAAGGTACTCCAGACAACTGAATATTGCCTTGCAATGTATACTTTAGAAAATAGTGCGTTTTTCTAGGCATTAAGCATCACAACCGTCATTGATGAATTAAATGCCGGTCTTTAAACTGCTAGGGGAACATATGAGCACAGGAATCGAGGAGACTGCAATGGGAGCGGGTAAACAAAGTAAAAGATTACAAAAATAGTGCGAGGAACGATGACAAAACTAAATTAGGCAAATAGTTTAAACCTAAACGCGACAAAGGTAGGACTCAGATCACAACTAACTTAAATGTCTACTACGCAAACAGTAGAAGTATGAGAAACAAATTGAATGAAATCAGGGCATTGGTATATACCAAAAAATAGACATAATAGTATTCACTGAAACATGGATAAACTTACTCACTTGAGTTACCTGTCGAATACCAAATTGCAGGTTACAAATTATTCCATATCGATAGGCAGATTAGGAAAGGAGGTGGAATAGCATTCTCTGTCAGGGATAATCTGAAGTGTGAAATAAATATGGAAATAAAAACAACTGAATACAGAAACAATTTGGAAAGAATTAACCGATGGTCGGGAAAAATTAATCATAGGGGTATTCTTGATAGAGTTAACAAGCGACTTTTTTGGGATGAAGTACGCAAGACATCCAGACAGCAAAGTCTGTATAGTAGCCGACTTTAAATTTAGTCAAATAGATTGGACCGATCTTACTGGTAACTCTGAATCAGAGGATTTTCTTGAAACAATTCAGGACTATTTCCTCAGTCAACATATAGCTGAACCCACCCGGGTTAATAATATACTCAATTTAGTTCTATCAAACAGAGAAAACCTCTTTAGTAATGTCGAGGTAGGGAACGAACTAGCTAACAGCAATCACAAAGAAGGAAGATTCAAATTAGAATTTAATGGCAGATGCAAGGAAAATTCCATTAAAGTCACTAATTTTAGAAGGGCAAACTTGGATAGTTTGAAAAGGCAGCTGAGAGAAGGGGGTATCGCATTTGGGGATGCATTACATGAACCTCATGTGAGGTAAGAACATAAGAATGGAGGATACTGCAGCGGGCCTATTGGCCCATACTGGGCAGTCCCGTTTACACCCAACCCCTATTGCTCATATGAGCATCCAACCTATGTTTGAAGCAATTCAGCGTATTTGAGTTAATGATGATATTTGGTAACTTGTTCCATTCATCCACTACTCTGTTTCCAAACCAGTGTTTACCTATTTCACGCCTAAATCTAAATTTGTCGAATTTAAAACCATTGTTACGAGTTCGCTCCTGGTTGGATAGTTTGAGTACCTTTGTAATGTCTTCTTTGTTTAGAACTTAAAGTCTGAAAATAGAAAAATGGGGACTTTTGTGTTGAGATGGTGCTACTATGTATGATAACCGACGGTGCTATATTCCATACAGGTGGAGCAGTCTGATGTGTTAAGGGATAGTGTAAGAAGGAATGACCGAGGTAAGGTGGTCACAGATTGTTATGCAATAAGTATGTGGATGCCACGCCATTAATGTAAGAGTCTGGTGCCCATCTGGGTAACCACATTTCCGTTGTTCTTCTGAGGAAGGCCAATTCGTGTATATGTTTTTTACCAGTATGTTTTATAAGGAATAAATCAATTAAGACATGTTATGGTTTCACCCTTCTTTACCCTTATCGATATGGTCAATGGAAAACCTAACCCAATGCCTAGTCCACTCTGCACGCTACCTAACGAGCTACATGCTGTCCAGAGGGGGTCTGGTGGCAGCGACCCTTAGAAATTAAGATTAGAGTTAAGTTATCCCCTTTGACTTAGTGACCCCAGAATCTGGCAGTATAGGAGGAAAATATTCTAAAATGGATTCGGGTGTGGTTGCAGGACAGGAAATAGTGAGTAAGCATTAACGACACTAAATCCGATTGGAGTAAACGTCACTAGTGGAGTACCCCAAGGCCCAGTACTTGGACCATTACTATTTATTATATATTTAAACGACATAGACGTATCTGTGCAGCATCTCCGAATGGGGAGATAGAAACTTGGTTAAATTCAATATTAATAAAACTCTGTATTTACCAATTACACTATAGCGTTTACTTGTAGGAGATCTCGCACTAAAGGATGGAGGTGAGAAGGGAAACTCACAATGGCGTTTTCTATAAAATATATTATATGTACAATGCAGTGCTAGGGAGTTGCTGTGTGGTGAGGAGCTTGTTGAGAGGAGGTCTTGTCTGTTTGAGAGCGTTGAGTAGAATCATCTTCAAAGTTGTTGTTGTTGTTGTTGAGATTGTTGGACCGTAGTCCGACACGGGCCTTTGCCCATAGGCGGCCCGTTTGGTGGTTCTGGCTGGAGCTCCTGGAGCAGACAGACCGGATTGGGATTGGAGGTGGTCCCACCTGCAGATTGAAAAGATACTGCAGGTTGCAAGTGTGAGCGGACCCCTGATCAGTGGACGCTTACCACCAACCCCCACTCTTGGACGTGGTCAGTTTCAGAGTGGCGTGCCCCCCGAACTGGGGTCCGCACTTGCTGGGAGAGGATACTTTCTAAGCTATCTGGGTGGTGGGTATCGTGTGATGACCCGGAGAAGGTGGTGAATGTGGTCTGTTTGGGCCTTTTGGGTTAGAGTGGCCGCTGGTATTGTGTGTGCTTCTTGGGAGATTTGAGTTTTGTTTCGGAGGCTTTGTGTGACTTCGCAGTTGAGGAGATAATGTTCAAGTGGGTTGGCTGCTGGCTCCTGACAGTAGGTGCATTCCATGACGTCATTTCCGATCATCTGCCAGGAGCACTTGTACCCTAGTCGTAGTCGATGAAGGCTGACTTGGGTTTGTCTTGGTGTTTTCCTGTCCGCGAAAGGTGGTTCCCCTTTTGTAGCCGCCAGGTACCATTTGGCTGATTGGGAGCCAGCGTTGAATGCGTGAAGGAAGCTCTTTTTGATGTGGAGCTTGCTATTCTTTTCTGAGGTGATTCTTGGTCTGTTGCACGCTTGCTGGAACTTGAATGTGTACGCTACTAGAACGTGTAGCTGCTTTGGCTTCTTCGTCTGCCACGTCGTTTCCTCCGATCCCTACATGACTGGGAATCCAGTTTAAGACGACTGGGCGGTTTTGTCTTTGGAGTTCCTGTAGCTGTGCGAGGATCGAGGTTATGATGTGGACGTTGTCTCTTGGTTGACTGTGTTGCAGCGCCTGCATGGTCGATTTCGAGTCCGTGTGAATTATGATGGACTTGTTGTGTTGTGTTGCAGTGTTTTGTAGGTCCTTTAAGATTGCTACCAGCTCTATTTGTAGGGTGGAGCAGTCATTAGAAAGTCTCCATCGGAGGGTCTGACCTTGGGTGTAGAAGGCCGCTCCGGATCTATGATGTTTTGGATCCACCGAGCCGTCTGTGAAGTATGATGCTGCATCAGCCGGTGTCTCGGTGGCTATGGCTTCCAGAGTTATTTTTTTGAGGTCCTCCTTCTGGAGGTTGGCTTTGCTATCACCTAGGTTGGTAATTTTGAATGTGGCTGGTGGAGGGCTCCATGGTGGAGGAACTACGTAACCATTGTCTCGTGTGTCTTGGTTGTTCTTGACGAGTGTTTCTGCTTGCAGGTGTCGGATGACCTCGCTTGCCTCGTGCGACCAGGTGGCCCCTCGCACTCTGTGGTCGAGGTGGAGGGAGGCACTGATTCGAATTTTGGTAGCTGTAGGCTTATCTGATCTACAGATTTTGGCGAGGAGACCGGCTGTTACCTGCTTGACTCGTACTGCCAGGGGTGGTAGTTCAGTTTCCATTTGCAAATTGCAAATTCTGGTCCACATGGGTGCTCCGAGCATGGTCCTGAGAGCATTATTTTGGATGACTTCTAGCTTAGCTATTTGGTCTTCTCTCAGTCCAATGAGTGCTGGAGCACTGTAATCTACCAGCGATCTGATGGCGGCTGTGTAGTAGGCTTTGAGCACATGAAGGTTTGCTCCTGCGGTTGTGCTGGTGAGCGACCTCATTATATTGTGTCTGCTCTTCGTCCTGTGCCTGAGATACTCGATTTGCGGCTTGAAGGTGAGTTTCTGGTCAAACCAGATTCCAAGACACTGGTGGGTGTTGGTCCAGACTACCGGCGTGTTTTGTATGGAGAGCATCTTGTCTGGTGTGTCTGTGCAGATGGCCATCGCTTTCGACTTGGCTGGATTTATCTTGAGTCCAAGTCTGTTGCACTCCTCTTCTATAAGTTGGAGTGCGTGTTGCGTGTTGGCTAGTCTGTTTGATCCTCTTACTATAAGCTGTAAGTCGTAACTTTCACGGCGAGGCTGGGGATATTTATACGATTCTGCCGGAAGTGAGCGGCGCTGCTGATTGACTGAGGTGAAAGGCGGTAACTGGCCAATCATCGCTCAGTTCGAAAGCGAGGCTTGGTCTGAGGAACTCGCCAAGGGATGGCTGGTAAGTGACAAATCGGCAGTTGTAGGGGAGAGTATCCACTACAATACCACTGACATACGGTACCTACTAGTTGGTAATCTTGAACTCTGGTCTTTTAATCAGAGAAAATAGCACCTCGGTTGGTTGTATGAGCCTTGTAAGTCTTCCCATTGAGAAGTCATGCCAAGTGTGAGCCTTGTAAGTCTTCCGTTGAGAAGTCATGCCAAGTGTGAGCCTTGTAAGTCTTCCCATTGAGAAGTCATGCCAAGTGTGAGCCTTGTAAGTCTTCCCGTTGAGAAGTCATGCCAAGTGTGAGTCTTGTAAGTCTTCCCGTTGAGAAGTCATGCCAAGTGTGAGTCTTGTAAGTCTTCCCGTTGAGAAGTCATGCCAAGTGTGAGTCTTGTAAGTCTTCCCGTTGAGGAGTCATGCCAACATATACAGGCAGCATAGACCGCCCTACTCCCTGGATCCCGTCAGCAGGAATAATGTTGAGACACAAGAGATAAGATGCTGCCTCACCAGAGCATCAGACGAGAGTGTCACATTGTTCTCTCATTTGGCAGTGGTTCTCTGGTCTTACCATCACGTGAGTGTTTTAATGTAAAGGAAGTGGGGTGATTATAACAGGCATCAGGTAATTTCCTCAACGAAATGAGTAACTGATTGACAACTGATTCTGACAGCAATGATCAGATGACATCAACGTTCCTATCGCACTCTCAAAAGATAGTATGTTAGGTTTTCTCCTTAACTGAGGATGTGACTGGCTCAGTTAAGGGGATTAAGTTTTGGATAAGAGGTTTAGTACTTATATTGAAGTCCTTTAGAGCTAGAAATGTATTTTTGTACTTACAGAAAGATGAGTTTTAGTGTCGGATAAATAATGTTTGGATCACCTGAACAATCTCCACCTCAGATTATTTCACCTGAAGATTAAACCCCAAACACTATTTTTGGGGGGAGGGAGGGGGGTGATGTTAGGATAGGTTAGGTTGGTCAAATTTTAGGCGACATAGGCTAGGGTGGAGATTGTTCAGGTGATCCAAACATTATTTAACTAACGCTGAAACTTCTTTAAACTACTGTATTGCATAAAATTTAAATCCTAAAATTATCCAGTTATATATGAGACACTTTAACTAGAGGAGAAGTAAGGGATCTGTAAAAAGTGGTCCGTAAACTCATAGAAGTCTTACATGTAAATTAGTAACCCTAAACTCCTGCACAGCATGTGGGATAGACTGACTGGCACACTGAAGGGTTTAGAGAGGAGTGTTTGCTTAGGACAACCTCCCATTGTGGTCGTCTACCTGTGGGGCGCTGGGGCGGGGCTGGGGATAACAGAAAAAATCACACTTCGACAAAATTCCTAAGACCAATATTCCCCTGGACAAATCCTCATTTTTATGTTAATGGTTCTGAAGGTTTGATTAGGTTGGGTTAGGTTAGGTTTTTATCCTCTGGGGATTTTGTCGTGGGGAGTTTTTTCGGGGGAAGGGAGGGGGGGTTGTCGTATACCCATAGCGGCGGTGTTGATGTACATTTGTGGATAAAGTGCCATGGATGCTTTTACTAGTGAGGTGGGATTAGGATTGTAAAAACATCTGAAATGAAAAGAAGATGCCAGATATCACTGTCATCCTTCCTCCGCCACTGTCATCATTTCTCCACCACTGTCATCCTTCCTCCGCCACAGTCATCCCTCCTCCGCCACTGTCATCCTTCCTCCGTCACTGTCATCCTTCCGCCACTGTCATCCTTCCTCCGCCACTGTCATCCCTCTCCTCCGCCACTCATATCATCCTTCCTCCGCCACTGTCATCCTTCCTCCGCCACTGTCATCCTCCTCCACCGGGTCATCCGTCCTCCGCCAGTCATCCTTCCTCCGCCACTGTCATCCTTCCTCTGCCACTGTCATCCTTCCTCTGCCACTGTCATTCCCCTCCTCCGCCACCTCATCATCCTTCCTCCTCCGCCACTCATCATCCTTCCTCCGCCACTCATCATCCTCCTCCGCCACCATCATCCTCCGCCACAGTCATCCGTCCTCCGCCACAGTCATCCTTCCTCCGCCACTGTCATCCTTCCTCTGCCACTGTCATCCTTCCCTGCCACCGTCATTCTTCCTCCGCCACTATCATCCTTCCTCCGCCACTGTCATCCCTCCTCCGCCACTGTCATTCTTCCTCTGCCACTGTCATCCTTCCTCTGCCACTGTCATCCTTCCTCCACCACTGTCATCCTTCCTCCACTGTCATCCCTCCTCCGCCACTATCATCCTTCCTCCGCCACTATCATCCTTCCTCCGCCACTGTCATCCCTCCTCCGCCACTGTCATTCTTCCTCTGCCACTGTCATCCTTCCTCCGCCACTGTCATCCTCCGCCACTGTCATCATTTCTCCGCCACTGTCATTCCTCCGCCACTGTCATCCTTCCTCTGCCACTGTCATCCCTCCTCCGCCACTGTCATCCTTCCTCCGCCACTGTCATCCCTCCTCCGCCACTGTCATCCTTCCTCCGCCACTTGCTCATCCCTCCTCCGCCACTGTCATCCTTCCTCCGCCACTGTCATCCTTCCTCCACCACTGTCATCCTTCCTCCTGCCACTGTCATTCTTCCTCTGCCACTGTCATCCCTCCTCCACCACTGTCATCCCTCCGCCACTGTCATCCCTCCTCCGCCACTGTCATCCCTCCTCCGCACTGTCATCCTTCCTCCGCACTGTCAGTCTTCCTCTGCCACTGTCATCCCTCCTCCGCCACTGTCATCCCTCCGCCACTGTCATCCCTCCTCCGCCACTGTCATCCTTCCTCCGCCACTGTCATCCTTCCTCTGCCACTGTCATCCCTCCTCCGCCACTGTCATCCCTCCTCCGCCACTACTCATCCTTTCACTCGTCATCCCTCCTCCGCCACTGTCATCCTCCTCCGCCACTGTCATCCCTCCTCCGCCACTATCATCCTTCCTCCGCCACTGTCATCCCTCCTCCGCCTCTGTCATCCTTCCTCCGCCACTGTCATCCCTCCTCCGCCACTCTTCATCCTTCCTCCGCCACTGTCATCTCCTCCTCCGCCACTGTCATCCTTCCTCCGCCACTGTCATCCCTCCTCCACACTGTCATCCCTCCGCCACTGTCATCCCTCCTCCGCCACTGTCATCCTTCCTCCGCCACTGTCATCCCTCCTCCTCGCCACTCATCATCCTTCCTCCGCCACTGTCATCCCTCCTCCGCCACTGTCATCCCTCCCTCCGCCACTGTCATCCCCTCCTGCCACTGTCATCCTCCTCCGCCACTGTCATCCCCTCCTCCGCCACTATCATCCTTCCTCCGCCACTGTCATCATTTCTCCACCACTGTCATCCTTCCTCCGCCACTGTCATCCTTCCTCCGCCACTGTCATCATTTCTCCACCACTATCATCCCTCCTCCGCCACTGTCATCCCCCTCCGCCACTGTCATCCTTCCTCCGCCACTGTCATCCCTCCTCCGCTCATCATCCTTCCTCCGCCACTGTCATCATTTCTCCACCACTGTCATCCTTCCTCCATCATGTTAGAACTCATTTGACCTGTAGTGTGCTTCCATAATTTTCTTCGCTGTACTAAAAAAAATCGTTTTAAAATTAAGTTTGCAATATTAATCTTTCCTGTTAAAAAAAAGAAGACATTTTGGACATAGAACTTAACATAACCTAACATAACTTAACCTAACATAACATAACCTAACCTAACCTAACATAACATAACATGAAATTGGGTTCCATAGGTCTGGTAGCACATTAGGGGCAGTGCGAATACAGGATATAGTACAATGAACGAGCCACAGTACACAAGGAGGTGGTGTGGCCGGGTTATTCACAGCTGGTGGACTAGGGTGGCCGGGTTATTCACAGCTGGTGGACTAGGGTGGCTTCGATTCACAGCTGGGTGGACTAGGACGGCCGGGTTATTCACAGCTGGGTGGACTAGGACGGCCGGGTTATTCACAGCTGGTGGACTAGGACGGCCGAGTTATTCACAGCTGGTGGACTAGGGTGGCCGGGTTATTCACAGCTGGGTGGACTAGGACGGCCGGGTTATTCACAGCTGGTGGACTAGGTGGCGGAGTTATTCATGGTGGACTAGGGTGGCTGGGTTATTCACAGCGGTGACTAGGACGGCCGGTTATTCACAGCTGGTGGACTAGGTGGCCGGGTTATTCACAGCTGGGTGGGACGGAGCCGGGTTATTCACAGCTGGTGGACTAGGTGGCCGAGTTATTCACAGTTGGTGGACTAGGTGGCCGGGTTATTCACAGCTGGTGGACTAGGACGGCCGGGTTATTCACAGCTGGTGGACTAGGTGGCTATTATTCACAGCTGGTGGACTAGGGTGGGTCAAGGTTATCTACAGCTGGTGGACTAGGGTGCTGCTATTCACAGCTGGTGGACTAGGGTGGCCGAGTTATTCACAGCTGGTGGACTAGGTGGTTGAGATTCACAGCTGGTGGACTAGTGGCTGAGTTATTCACAGCTGGTGGACTAGGTGTCGGTATTCGGCTGGTGACAGAGGCGGTTCACAGCTGGTGGACTAGACGGCTGGGTTATTCACAGCCGGGACTAGGTGTTGAGGTCTACAGCTGGTGGACTAGGGTGGCCGAGTTATTCTACGCTGGACTAGGGGTGGCCGGGTTATTCACAGTTGGACTAGGGTGGCCGGGTTATTCACAGCTGGTGGACTAGGGTGGCCGAGTTGTTCAGGTGGTGGACTAGGGTGGCCGGGTTATTCACAGCTGGTGGACTAGGGTGGTGGAGTTATTCACAGCTGGTGGACTAGGGGTGGCCGGTTATTCACAGCTGGTGGACTAGGACGGCCGGGTTATTCATGGTGCAGGACTGCGGGTTTTCACAGCTGGGGATTAGGGTGGCTGGGGTTATTCACAGCTGGTACTAGTGGCTTGAGTGTTATTCACAGCTGGTGGACTAGTGGCCGAGTTATTCACAGCAGGTGGACTAGGTGGCCGGGTTATTACAGCTGGACTAAGGTGGCCGAGTTATTCTGGCTGGTGGACTAAGGTGGCCGGAGTTATTCACAGCTGGTGGACTAGGACGGCTGGGTTATTCACAGCTGGTGGACTAGGGGTGCCGAGTTATTCACAGCTGGTGGACTAGGGTGGCTGAGTTATCAAGGGTGACTAGGGGTGTTTTCAGGCTGGTGGACTAGGGTGCCGAGTTATTGACAGCTGGTGGACTAGGACGGCCGGGTTATTCGCAGCTGGTGGACTAGGGTGGCTGATTTATTGACAGCTGGGTGGACTAGACGGCTGGGTTATTCACAGCTGGTGGACTAGGGGTGGCTGAGTTATTCACAGCTGGTGGACTAGGGTGGCTATTCACAGCTGGGACTAGGACGGCCGAGTTATTCACAGGTGGTGGACTAGGGTGCCGGGTTATTCACAGCTGTGACTAGGACGTGGGTTATTCACAGCTGGTGACTAGGACGGCCGGGTTATTCACAGCTGTTGACTAGGGTGCCGTGTTATTCACAGCTGTTGGACTAGGACGGTTATTCACAGCTGGTGGACTAGGGTGGCCGGGTTATTCACAGCTGGTGGACTAGGGTGGCCGAGTTATTCACAGCTGCTGGACTAGGTGGCCTAGGTTTCACAGCTGGTGGCTAGTGGTTGAGTTATTCACAGCTGGTGGACTAGGATGGCCGGGTTATTCACAGCTGGTGGACTAGTGGCCGAGTTATTCAGGCTGGTGGACTAGGACGGCCGGGTTATTCACAGCTGGTGGACTAGGACGGCTGGGTTATTCACAGCTGCTGGACTAGGACGGCTGGGTTATTCACAGCTGGTGTGACGCCGGTTCACAGCAGGGACTAGGACGGCCGGGTTATTCACAGCTGGTGGACTAGACGGCCGGTTATTCACAGCTGCAGGACTGGCCGGGTTATTCACAGCTAGGACTAGGGACGGCCGGGTTATTCACAGCTGGTGGACTAGGGTGGCCGGGGTTATTCACAGCTGGTGGACTAGGGGTGGCTGAGTTATTCACAGCTGGTGGACTAGTGGCCGAGTTATTCACAGCTGGACTAGGGTGGCTGGTTATTCAGCAGCTGGGACTAGGGTGCCTGAGTTATTCACAGCTGCTGGACTAGGGGTGGCTGAGTTATTCACAGCTGGTGGACTAGGGTGGCCGAGTTATTCACAGCTGGTGGACTGGATGGCCGGGTTATTCACAGCTGGTGGACTAGGGTGGCCGAGTTATTCACAGCTGGTGGACTAGGACGGCCGGGTTATTCACAGCTGGGACTAGACGGGTTATTCACAGCTGGTGGACTAGGACGGCTGGGTTATTCACAGCTGGTGGACTAGGACGGCCGGGTTATTCACAGCTGGTGGACTAGGACGGCCGGGTTATTCACAGCTGGTGGACTAGGGGTGGCCGGGTTATTCACAGCTGGTGGACTAGGGTGGCTGTTATTCACAGCTGGTGGACTAGGGTGGCCGAGTTATTCACAGCTGGTGGACTAGGGGTTGATTATTCACAGCTGGTGGACTAGGGTGGCTGAGTTTCTACAGCTGGTGGACTAGGGTGTGAGTTATTCACAGCTGGTGGACTAGGATGGCCGTGTTATTCACAGCTGGGACTAGGACGGCCGGGTTATTCACAGCTGGTGGACTAGGACGGCCGGGTTATTCACAGCTGGTGGACTAGGACGGCCGGGTTATTCACAGCTGGGTGGACTAGGTGGGCCGAGTTATTCACAGCTGGACTAGGTGCCGGGTTATTCACAGCTGGGTGAGACGGCCGGGATTCACAGCTGGGTGGACTGACGGCCGGGTATTCACAGCTGGGTGGACTAGGGTGGCTGAGTTATCACAGTTGGTGACTAGGACGGCGGGTTTATTCACAGCTGGACTAGACGGCTGGGTTATTCACAGCTGGGTGGACTAGGGTGGCCGGGTTATTCACAGCTGGTGGACTAGGGTGGCCGGTTATTCACAGCTGGGGACTAGGACGGCCGGGTTATTCACAGCTGGTGGACTAGACGGCCGAGTTATTCACAGTTGGTGGACTAGGACGGCCGGTTCACAGCTGGTGGACTAGGGGTGGCCGAGTTATTCACAGTTGGTGGACTAGGACGGCCGGGTTATTCACAGCGTGGACTAGGACGGCTGGGTTATTCACAGCTGGGTGGACTAGGTGGCCGATTCTACAGCTGGTGGACTAGGGTGGCCGAGTTATTCACAGTTGGTGGACTAGGTGCGGGTTATTCACAGCTGGTGGACTAGGACGCGGGTTACAGGCCGGGTGGCCGGGTTATTCACAGCTGGTGGACTAGGACGGGTTATTCACAGCTGGGCCTAGGTGGCCGGGTTATTCACAGCTGGTGGACTATGGTGGCCAGGTTATTCACAGCTGCTGACTAGGACGGCCGGTTATTCACTGCTGCCAATGGGGTGGCCGAGTTATTCACAGCTGGTGGACTAGGACGGCCGGGTTATTCACAGCTGGTGGACTAGGACGGCGAGTTATTCACTGCTGGGGACTAGGGTGCGGTTATTCACAGCTGGTGGACTACGGTGCAGGTATTCACAGCTGCTGACTAGGACGGCCGGGTTATTCACAGCTGGTGGACTAGTGCGGGTTATTCACAGCTGGTGGACTACGGTGGCCAGGTTATTCACAGCTGGTGGACTAGACGGCTGGGTTATTCACAGC
The DNA here is from genome assembly GCF_018991925.1 of Homarus americanus. Classification (NCBI taxonomy): domain Eukaryota; kingdom Metazoa; phylum Arthropoda; class Malacostraca; order Decapoda; family Nephropidae; genus Homarus; species Homarus americanus. The sequence goes on from NW_024735554.1 coordinate 11,428,221, forward strand.
TGGTGGACTAGGACGGCCGGGTTCACAGCGCTGCTGGACTAGGACGCCGTGTTATTCACATGCTGGTGACTAGGACGGCCGGTTATTCACAGCTGGTGGACTAGGACGGCTGGGTTATTCACAGCTGGTGGACTAGGACGGCTGGTATTCACAGCTGTTGACTAGGACGGCCGTGTTATTCACAGCTGCTGACTAGGGTGGCCGGTTCACAGCTGCTGGACTAGGGATGCCGGGTTATTCACAGCTGGTGACTAGGACGTCCGGGTTACAGCTGCTGGACTGAGTCGCTGGTTATTCACTGCTGGTGGACTAGGACGGCCGGGTTATTCACAGCTGGTGGACTAGGACGGCCGGGTTATTCACAGCTGGTGGACTAGGACGGCTGGGATTCACAGCTGGTGACTAGGACGGCTATTCACAGGACTAGGACGACTGGTATCGCTGGTGGACTAGGACGGCCGGTTATTCACAGCTGCTGGACTAGGACGACTGGGTTATTCACAGCTGCTGACTAGACGGCCGGGTTATTCACACTAATAGGACGGCCGGGTTATTCACAGCTGGTACTAGGTGGCGGATTCACTGCTGGTGGACTAGGACGGCCGGTTATTCACAGCTGCTGGACTAGGACGGCTGGGTTATTCACAGCTGGGACTAGGACGGCCGGGTTATTCACTGCTGGTGGACTAGGACGGCCGGGTTATTCACAGTTGGTGGACTAGGGTGGCCGGGTTATTCACAGCTGGTGGACTAGGACGGCCGGGTTATTCACAGCTGGTGGACTAGGGTGGCCGAGTTATTCACAGCTGCTGGACTAGGGTGTTATTCACAGCTGGTGGACTAGGTGGCCGAGTTATTCACAGCTGGTGGACTTGGGTTATTCACAGCTGGTGGACTAGGGTGGCCGAGTTATTCACAGCTGGTGGACTGTTATTCACAGCTGGTGGACTAGGACGGCCGGGTTATTCACAGCTGCCGGGTTATTCACAGCTGGTGGACTAGGACGGCCGGGTTATTCACAGCTGACTGGACTAGGACGGCCGGGTTATTCACAGCTGCTGGACTAGGACGGCCGGGTTATTCACAGCTGGTGGACTAGGTGGCCGGGTTATTCACAGCTGGTGGACTACAGCTGGTGGACTAGGTGGCGGTTATTCACAGCTGGTGGACTAGGGTGGCCGAGTTATTCACAGCTGGTGGACTAGGGTGGCTATTCACAGCTGGTGGACTAGGGTGGCGAGTTATTCACAGCTGGTGGACTAGGGTGGCGAGTTATTCACAGCTGGTGGCCAGAGTTATTCACAGCTGGTGGACTAGGACGGCTGGGTTATTCACAGCTGCTGGACTAGGACGGCCGGGTTATTCACAGCTGGTGGACTAGGACGGCCGGGTTATTCACTGCTGGTGGACTAGGACGGCCGTGTTATTCACAGCTGCTGGACTAGGACGGCTGGGTTATTCACAGCTGCTGGACTAGGACGGCTGGGTTATTCACAGCTGGTGGACTAGGACGGCCGGGTTATTCACTGCTGGTGGACTAGGACGGCCGGGTCTACACTAGTGACCTGCCCCTAAAGAGATCCAACCTAACCTGCCTTTAATCATATCTATCTATCCAGCCCTAACTAAATTCTAACCTAACCAGACGAAAGCTAACCTACTTATAACCAAATTGAATGTAACCAAACCGTAAAATTCAGGTTAAGATCTTGTTCTGGCTTTTATTCGTATGTCCTAAAATGTACACCCAATTTACTCATTATCTCCCCGTGTCTACTGGGTGTTGTGATCGGTGTGTAGGTACTACTACTACTACTACTTTGCTGTTACTCGGAATAGAGTATGACGATCATCCAGCTATGGTAAAATGATATGGGTTATTAGAGATGTCACCTAGGTTAGTGAGTTTTCAGGTGACTAAAGAGGTCGATACGGGACCGGCAACGTCGTCCACATTCGTTGCACAAGTGGAGAGCTCCATCTACTGGGGGGGCGGGGGTGGCAGCATCTTTCCGACGTTGGCGCTTATCTGCCTAGGTTTGCAGTCGGGTTACCTCGAAAGTATTGACACCTTCTCGCGTGGTGCTCCTCCAAGCGTTACGATGTGGAGTAATCGACTCCCAGGAAAGGGGGTCGATTTGGCACCTTTTCCGGTTTGTCTTAAGACTATCCTTATACCTTTTCAATTGCCCGCCGGCGTTACGTTTACTATTCGTTAGGTGACTGTAAAGTAGCTGATTTGGCAGTCTACTGTCGTCCATGCGGGTAACATGGCCAGTCCAACGTAGTTGTTCATGGATAATGGTAGCCTCGATGTTCCTACAGTTGGTGTCAGCAAGAATGCTGCCATTTGTTCTCTTGTCTTCCCAGTGAACTCGGAGGATGGAACGTAGACTACGTTGGTGAAAGTTTCCATGTGCCTTGAGGTGCCTCCTGTATGTGACCTGTGTCTCACTGCCATATAGTATGGTGGGCAGGACCACTGCTCGATATATGTACAGCTTTGTGGATAATTTCAGCTCCCTACAGCGAAAGACACGATTTCGGAGTCCGCCCAAAGTCTTGAGATGCACATCTGATCCGATGCTGAATCTCTTCATCGATGTCTGCGGTGGTGGACAGGTGGGAGCCGAGATACTGAAAGTGGGGAACATTAGAGAGGGTAGGTGTGGCTGAACCAGGGGCAGGTTGAAGAAGAATCTGAGTCTTACGTACATTCACCTCAAGGCCAAAGTGTGCATACGCGTCTGCATAGGTGTTCAGGATCTCCTGTAGGTCGTGTTCAGTGTGAGCAACAAGGGTGAGGTCGTCTGCACACTGAAATTTAGTAATGGAAGCTGCCGACACCTTTGTTCTTGCCTGGAGTCGTCTTATGTTGAAAAGACCCCCCTTCACCTGGTACTTGATGTTCACCCCGCTGACTAAATTGGCACTGGCAAGAGTAAGGAAGGCAGCCAAGAAGATGAAATAGAGTGTTGGTGCCGGTACACATCCTTGTTTAATCCCTGTTTGGATGGGGAAGAACTCTGACTGGGTGCCATTGTGCAGGACACTGCCGTTCATGCTGTCGTGGAGTTGCCTCACAATGGTGATGAATTTTGGTGGGCAGCCAAAATGGCTGAGGGTTCACCAGAGGGCTTCCCTGTTGACCGAGTCGAAGGCCTTGGTTAGGTCGATGAAAGCCATGTACAGGTCACGATTGGTTTGGAAATAGTGTACTGAACGAGTGGAACAAGTTACCAAATATCATCATCAACTCGAATACCCTGGATGGCCTCAAACATAGGTTGGGTGGATATATGGCCAATAGAGGTTGGGTGTAAATGGGACTGCCCAGTATGGGCCAATAGGCCCTTTGCAGTTTCCTCCATTCTTATGTTCTTATGTAATGGTCAGCATCCTCGCCTCGCAAGCGAGCGGACCCGAGTTCGATTCTCAGGAAAGGTGAAACTGTGGGCAAGTTTCTCTACGCCATTTGCCTCTGTCTACCCAGCAGTACTTAGGAACCTAGATATTGATTGATGTGTGGATTATATTCCGGGGTAATTGTTAGCCAGTACAGTTGGCGAGTTGTCCAGTCTTCTCGGACTATTCCTTGACACCGGGTCATGCAGGTCTTTAACTCAGGGTGTGGTTGTTGTGTTGGCGACAGCTTCTGCACCTTTAACAAATTCACGCCTAAATGGCCCTTGGGATAGTGTCAGTGTTATTGTTTTTTACAACGTTTTAGTGTTTCTTTCATTATGTTCGTAATATTATGAGTGTTTTTGTTCTTGTTGCAGGTGTGCACAACTCTCCTGGTGATTGGTGACCTCGCTTTCACAGTCAATAAAGTAGAAAGTTTGTTGTGGTGGTGGGAGCCGTGGCCACGCCTGTGTAAACACGGGGGCTGGGTTCTTCTGTGTCCTGGTTGTTAGGGATGATGGCTAAATAGTCAGCATTTTTCTCGGTGTTTTCTCCACACTTTGAAGTGAACCTGGCAAGTCTTATAGATAACCAACCAGTGTTAACTCAACAATCCTCGGCAAACCTAACCTAACCTAAACAACCAGTGTTAACCAAACAATCCTCGGCAAACCTAACCTAAACAACCAGTGTTAACTCAACAATCCTGGGCAAACCTAACCTAAACAAACCTAATCAACCAGTGTTATCTCAACAATCCTCGGCAAGCCTAACCTAACCAACCAGTGTTAACCCAACAATGCTCGGCAAACCTAACCCAATCCAATCAAACCATACAAGAAACTAGTAAATGACACCTGTGTTAACCCAACTTTTGTCACCATATCCAAGCTAAGGTATGTTAGGTTTAGGAATATTACTACAATAAAGAAGATTTACTTAAGTTCCATCTTAATTGTATCCATTCCTCGAGGAGTTATAGCCAACACAGATTTAAAAGGGTAATTGTAGTTTCCTTAAGGTAGGTGTTGAAGGCTTCACCTGAACATGGCTAAAACATTTACCCAACACAACACAGCCATTCTTTATAACATAGAGGACATTACTTGGTCATTTGTTGATGTAAATAATATTGTTCTGTGTGTTAAGTGTTATTAAGTTTGTGATATTAGTCTACATTCTCTTCTCTTCTCTTCTCTTCTCTTCTCTTCTCTTCTCTTCTCTTCTCTTCTCCAGAGAGATACGGCAGGCTGTGTATTTCTGTAAGTACAAAAGTTGTCTGTACTGTACTCACACAGTTGTTTTCTGTCAGTGATCATTACCTGTATAAAGTTAAGTCCAGCAATAAACAACGGAATATGACCAAACGTTAGACAAATGGTGCATGTGAGTGAGTGATGTGTACATGTGAGTGAGTGATGTGTACATGCGAGTGATGTGTACTGTACATGTGAGTGAGTGATGTGTACATGTGAGTGAGTGATGTGTACATGCGAGTGATGTGTACTGTACATGTGAGTGAGTGATGTGTACATGTGAGTGAGTGATGTGTACATGCGAGTGATGTGTACTGTACATGTGAGTGAGTGATGTGTACATGTGAGTGAGTGATGTGTACATGCGAGTGATGTGTACTGTACATGTGAGTGAGTGATGTGTACATGTGAGTGAGTGATGTGTACATGCGAGTGATGTGTACTGTACATGTGAGTGAGTGATGTGTACATGTGAGTGAGTGATGTGTGCTGCTGTGTGATGTGTGCTGTACATGTGGTGGTGTGTGCTGTATGTGGTGGTGATGTGTGCTGTGCATGTGGTGGTGATGTGTGCTGTGCATGGTGAGCTGTACATGTGGTGGTGATGTGTGCTGTACATGTGAGTGGTGATGTGTGTGTACATGAGTGAGTGATGTGTACTGTACATGTGGTGGTGTGCTGTACATGTGAGTGAGTGATGTGTACTGTACATGTGAGTGAGTGATGTGTAATGTACATGTGAGTGAGTGATGTGTACTGTACATGTGAGTGAGTGATGTGTAATGTACATGTGAGTGAGTGATGTGTACTGTACATGTGAGTGAGTGATGTGTAATGTACATGTGAGTGAGTGATGTTTTCTGTACATGTGAGTGAGTGATGTGTACTGTACATGTGAGTGAGTGATGTGTAATGTACATGTAAGTGAGTGATGTGTACTGTACATGTGAGTGAGTGATGTGTAATGTACATGTGAGTGAGTGATGTGTAATGTACATGTGAGTGAGTGATGTGTAATGTACATGTGAGTGAGTGATGTGTACTGTACATGTGAGTGAGTGATGTGTACTGTACATGTGAGTGAGTGATGTGTAATGTATATGTGAGTGATGTGTACTGTATATGTGAGTGATGTTTGGTCAGGGAGGGTGGCAGATTTTGGGGTCCATCTCCACGGGCCGGGATGTAGTGGGATGGGGCGGGGCGGGGCGGGGCGGGATGGATAAAGACATGTTTATATGTTAGTTTTCTTGGTGGCTAACTTATTTAAATACGTTTTTCTTTTACTGCTTCTCCTGCCTACACAGATGAGGGTCACTGTCTCAGGAAGGTGAAGGTATAATAATTATTAAGAGACGTAAAGCAAAAAAGTTTATATAGCGACCTACAGGAAGTAAACTCATATATTTTAAAACCAAACTCATATAAAAGGCTTAAAGAAAGAAAAACCTTATAACAATAACACATATTTTCCCAAGTTGTAGAAAAGATTCAAGTTGTTTGGTGTAGAATTTGTTCAACCTTGAAATATTTTAGCTTGATAAAAGTATGTGTGGGGCCTGTAGCACTTAATGTATATTGTTAATCCTTTGTTCATTATGACCTCAGTTGTCTCTTTCATGCACGTGTTGACCTGTGTGGTTGACGGTGGCAGTGTTTTAGTGTCTTGGGTAAGTGGTCATGATGTGTTGGCTGTTGTTGATGTTGCAAAAGACCAAGGGTAATGATAACATTTTGTTTATGATGTTGCAATTATTGGTAAGGATGATGCCGTAGTTTGTTGTTGTTGTTGCAAAATGGTGGTAACTTAGTTGTCCTTGAAGTTGCGGAAGTTAATTAGGTTATGTCTTTTTTGTAATTGATGTTGTAAAATATAGAAAGAATCATAACCTGGCTTTTGGTGTTGCAGAAGGTAGCAAAAAAAAAAGACACTAATTGCTAGGTAGTCATTGGTGTTGCAGAATATAACAGAATGAGAACATGGCTTTAGATGTTATAAAATATATTAGGGACATATATATATATAGGTTATTGGTGTTGCAGAAGATAGCAAGGATCGTAATATGGTTTGTGATATCGCAAAAGATAGCAAGGAAACTCGACGCTTGAGAAAATACGGAAAAAACTTGTAATAATATTTGTGGTAGTGTTAGTTGGTGGATTAGTTAGCTTACAAAAACCGATTAACTCTCAGTGTGGCGAACATAGTGGACCAATTTATCGTCATCACGTGTCTGGGGGCGAGCACTGTACCAACGAAACGTCATGCAGTGTGTTGTGTTGGCCAGTACATGTCTTATTACACCGACCCTCTCTAGTCATGGGTGAAATGGCCTCTAGTGTTCATAGTTAACTAGTTCTAATAGTCCACACAGTTTCCTAGTTCTAATAGTCCACATAGTTTCCTAGTTCTAATAGTCCACATAGTTTCCTAGTTCTAATAGTCCACATAGTTTCCTAGTTCTAATAGTCCACACAGTTTCCTAGTTCTAATAGTCCACATAGTTTCCTAGTTCTAATAGTCCACACAGTTTCCTAGTTCTAGTAGTCCACATAGTTTCCTAGTTCTAATAGTCCACATAGTTTCCTAGTTCTAATAGTCCACACAGTTTCCTAGTTCTAATAGTCCACATAGTTTCCTAGTTCTAATAGTCCACATAGTTTCCTAGTTCTAATAGTCCACATAGTTTCCTAGTTCTAATAGTCCACATAGTTTCCTAGTTCTAATAGTCCACATAGTTTCCTAGTTCTAATAGTCCACATAGTTTCCTAGTTCTAATAGTCCACATAGTTTCCTAGTTCTAATAGTCCACATAGTTTCCTAGTTCTAATAGTCCACATAGTTTCCTAGTTCTAATAGTCCACACAGTTTCCTAGTTCTAATAGTCCACATAGTTTCCTAGTTCTAATAGTCCACACAGTTTCCTAGTTCTAGTAGTCCACACAGTTTCCTAGTTCTAATAGTCCACACAGTTTCCTAGTTCTAGTAGTCCACATAGTTTCCTAGTTCTAATAGGCTCCATTCCTGATGATACGATGTTCTAATAGTAGTCTCCAATTCTAATCAAACCCAGTACTATTAGCCCCCAGTCCTAATAAGGCCCACTTCTAATGGACACCAGTTCTAGTACACACCGACTCTACTAGAGGAGCCCACTGCTAATAGGACCCAGTTCTTAAAACCACGAAAAATTAGAATTGGTTCTTAGTCCTTTTAGGCCCCAGTACTAATGATATGGCTAGTTGGAGCCTATTAGTACTGGGGCCCATTATACGAGCACAGCCACCATCCATTCCTGTTACCACTAGCGAAGTCAAGGCATCACAAGAGGCAGTAACCCATAGCTACATACAAAATCTGGAGAGAGAGAGAGAAAAATAGTTTGACATTTCAGTGACCTTTGCCTTTGTGAGAGTTGGGGATTAACTGGCCTTCACTGGCGGGCGTCAGTGTTTTATGCAAGAGTTTAATTGTATAATGTTTTTTGGTGGTTGTGTAGGTCGCTCCAGGTTGACTGTAGAAGGGTTGCAGGTGAATTGGGTCCCAGTCTTGTTAGGGGTTCCATTTCTAATGGACCCTACTCCTAAGGGGTTCAATTTCTAATGGATTCTACTCCTAAGGGGTTCAATTTCTAATGGATTCTACTCCTAAGGGGTTCAATTTCTAATGGATTCTACTCTTAAGGGGTTCCATTTCTAATGGATTCTACTCTTAAGGGGTTCCATTTCTAATGGATTCTACTCTTAAGGGGTTCCGTTTCTAATGGATCCTACTCCTATGGGGTTCCATTTCTAATGGATCCTACTCCTAAGGGGTTCAATTTCTAATGGATTCTACTCCTAAGGGGTTCAATTTCTAATGGATTCTACTCTTAAGGGGTTCCGTTTCTAATGGATCCTACTCCTATGGGGTTCCATTTCTAATGGATCCTAATCCTAAGGGGTTCCATTTCTAATGGATTCTCCCCCTATGGGTTACGGTTCTAATGGATCCCATTCTAAGGGCTCACAGTCTTCATAAGGCTCAGGCCTACTGTGTACCAACTTAATTTTATATTATCCGACCATTAACAGTAGGTGAGACTGGGTTAGGTTAGGTTAGGTTAGATTAAGTCAGGTTAGGTTAGATTAAGTCAGGTTAGGCTGGGGCCTAACTCTGCCGATCTCTTGGCTCCACCATACATAGATAACATTTACACCATACATAGATAACATTTACACCATACATAGATAACATTTACACCATACATAGATAACATTTACACCATCCGTGGATAACATTTACACCATACGTGGATAACATTTACACCATACATAGATAACATTTACACCATACATGGATAACATTTACACCATACATAGATAACATTTACACCATCCGTGGATAACATTTACACCATACATGGATAACATTTACACCATACATAGATAACATTTACACCATACATGGATAACATTTACACCATACATAGATAACATTTACACCATACATAGATAACATTTACACCATACATAGATAACATTTACACCATACGTGGATAACATTTACACCATACATGGATAACATTTACACCATACATAGATAACATTTACACCATACATGGATAACATTTACACCATACATGGATAACATTTACACCATACATAGATAACATTTACACCATACATAGATAACATTTACACCATACATGGATAACATTTACACCATACATAGATAACATTTACACCATACAAAGATAACATTTACACCATACATGGATAACATTTACACCATACATAGATAACATTTACACCATCCGTGGATAACATTTACACCATACGTGGATAACATTTACACCTTACATGGATAACATTTACACCTGTGGTCAATTCAGGGGTTTTGTTAAATGACTAAATTTTTTAACATTAAATAAATGCCAAGTCAGTCAAGCATTAATATAAATGTTACCAGGGATTCAATTGAAAGCCTGAGATTATTAACTCGTTGGGCAGTTAGTGATACAGTGGCTCATGCTGTGTATCACCCCACAGTGATGTCTGACTCCCAGCGAGGACAAGCTAGTGAGTGTTGTGTTGCGTTCTTGTTGTGTTGTACTGTGTTTTGTTGCGTAGAGTTGTGTTATGTTGCGTAAGGTTGTGTGGTGCTGTGTTGCGTAGGGTTGTGTTGCGATGCGTTGTATTGCGTTGTGTTGTATTGCGTAGGGCTGTGTTGTGTTATACTGTTGTTGTGTTGCACTGGTTTGTGTTGTGCTGTGCTGTGTTGCGTAGGGTTGTGTTGCGATGCGTTGTATTGCGTTGTGTTGTATTGCGTTGTGTTGTATTGCGTAGGGCTGTGTTGTGTTATACTGTGTTGTTGTGTTGCACTGGTTTGTGTTGTGTTGTGTTGCGTAGGGTTGTGTTGCGATGCGTTGTATTGCGTTGTGTTGTATTGCGTAGGGCTGTGTTGTGTTATACTGTGTTGTTGTGTTGCACTGGTTTGTGTTGTGCTGTGTTGTGTTGTGCTGTGTTGCGTAGGGTTGTGTTGCGATGCGTTGTATTGCGTTGTGCTGTATTGCGTAGGGCTGTGTTGTGTTATACTGTGTTGTGTTGCACTGGTTTGTGTTGTGCTGTGTTGTGTTGTGCTGTGTTGCGTTGTGCTGTGTTTAGTTGTACTGTGCTGTGTTGTTTTGTATTGTACTGTGTAGTGTTGTACTGTGTTGTGTTGTGACTGGCAGCAACAGAGTTCTTTAATGTAGGGATATCGAGTACCTGAACAATAAGAGAGCGAGACATGAAGACTCTCTCCTGTATTTCCACCGTGGCTAATGACGCTTTATGTGCAGCGGCTAACTCGTTCAAGTTTCTTATTTTGTTTACATATTTAACTAAATGGCTAACAATATCAGTCGCTAATTAAATACCCAAATTTCAGGCCTTTAACTAAGCGCCTGAAGTAAGGAATTAGCTGTAACATATATTATACCACGAATTGGTAATGTGTTCTCCAGTTTGCCATTCGTGTTCATACTATTGTTGCATTGTGGTAAAGATCAGTAGTTTATAACGTCCCGAAAACACGATTAATGCGTTGTTGACTTGAATTTTATGAGTGAGTTATTAAATTGGTATAAGTTTGAATACGTTGGATAATGCTGCCCTCACTTTACTCTACGGTTTACCCAGACATAGACCATTTAAAAGTGGTTAACATGTCTGAATATTGTTTGGGTGGGTGTGGTGTGTGGTGATGTACAGTATATGTATGTATGGGCGTGGTGTGTGGTGATGTACAGTATATGTCTGTATGGGCGTGATATATATACTGTTCCTGTCCTTGGGCGTGGTGGCGGGTGTTTCACAGAGCACAGTTTTGAGAGCGACGCAGCCCTGGTAATCCAGTTAGTGAGGCCAACTGTGTAGGAGCTGACGCCCTTACCCTCCCCTCTCCTCCTTCACCCCCCACCCCTCTAGCGGGAGGAGACCTGGGGGAGCCGATGGAGGAAGGGAAGGATATTGCGGCCTGGGATATAGTGTAAGAGTGCTGGGGTACAGAGGAGGGTGGCGGGGTACAGGGGAGGGTGGCGGGGTACAGGAGGGTGGCGGGCACAGAGGAGGGTGGCGGGGTACAGGGAGGGTACAGGCACAGAGGAGGGGTGGGGCACAGAGGAGGGTGGCGGGGCACAGAGGAGGGTGGCGGGGCAGAGGAGGGTGGCGGAGGTACAGAGGAGGGTGGCGGGGTACAGAGGAGGGTGGAGGGCACAGAGGAGGGGTGGCGGGGCACAGAGGAGGGTGGGGAGGCCAAGAGGAGGGTGGGGTGAAAGTGGAGGGGTGCGGGCACAGAGGAGGGTGGCGGGCACAGAGGAGGGTGGTGGGGTACAGGAGGAGGGTGGCGGGGCAGAGGAGGGGCGGGCACAGTGGAGGGTGGGCACAGTGGAGGGTGGCGGGTACAGAGGAGGGTGGGGTACAGTGGAGGTGCCGGGGGCACAGAGGAGGGTGGCGAGGTACAGAGGAGGGTGGCGAGGTACAGGGAGGGTGGGGGGTACAGTGGAGGGTGGGGGCACAGTGAGGGTGGCGGGGCGTGAGGAGGTGGGGAGGAACAGGAGGAGGAGGAGGTACAGAGGAGGTGGCGAGGTACAGAGGAGGGGGGCGGGGTACAGAGGAGGGTGGCGGGCACAGGGGAGGTGGCGGGTACAGAGGAGGTGACGGGGTACAGGGAGGTAAGGGGCAGTGGAGGACGGGCCAGAGGAAGTGGCGGGGCACAGGGAGGGTGGGGTACAGTGGAGGGTGGGGTACAGTGGAGGGTGGAGGGGGCACAGAGGAGGGTGGAGGTACAGAGGAGGGTGGGGTACAGGGAGGGTGCCGGGGTACAGAGGAGGGTGGCGGGCACAGAGGAGGTGGCGGGCACAGAGGAGGGTGGAGGGCACAGGGAGGGTGGGGGTACAGAGGAGGGTGGCGGGGGTACAGAGGAGGGTATGAGGCACAGAGGAGGGTGACGGGGTACAGGGAGGGTGGCGGGCACAGGAGGGTGGTGGGCAACAGAGGAGGGTGGTGGGGTACAGTGGAGGGTGACGGGGCAGAGGAAGTGAGCAGGCAGGAGGGCGGCGGACAGGAGGGTGGCGGGGCAGGGGGGGTGACGAGGCACAGAGGAGGGTGGGCACAGTGGAGGGGACGTGGTACAGAGGGAGGTGGCGGGCACAGGGGTGCAGGGTACAGGAGGGTGACGGGCAGGAGGCAGGCACAGGGGAGGGTGGTGGGGGCACAGGAGGGTGACGGGGACAGAGGAAGTGGCGGGGCACAGGGGGAGGGGCAGGGGGTACAGGGGAGGGTGGCGGGGTACAGAGGAGGGTGGTACATGGAGGGTGTGGCACAGAGGTGAGGGCACAGAGGAGGGTGGTACAGTGAGGTGAAGGTGCAGTGGAGGCAGGGTACAGAGGAGGGTGTACAGTGGAGGGTGGCGGGTACAGAGGAGGGTATGGGCACAGAGGAGGGTGGTGTACAGTGGAGGGTGGCGGGGTACAGAGGAGGTGACGGGCACAGAGGAGGGTGGTGGTGTACAGTGGAGGGTGGCGGAGGTACAGAGGAGGGTGCAGGCACAGTGAGGGTGGCGGGGCAGGAGGAGGTGGGTGCCAGAGGAGGGTGGTGCAGTGGAGGTGGCGGGACAGAGGAGGGTGACGGGCACAGAGGAGGGTGGTGTACAGTGGAGGGTGGAGGGGTACAGAGGAGGCAGGAGGGGTGGGGCCAGAGGAGGGTGGCGGGGTACAGAGGAGGGTGGCGGGGTACAGAGGAGGGTGGTGTACAGTGGAGGGTGGCGGGGTACAGAGGAGGGGTGGACAGCAGAGGAGGTGACGGGGACAGAGGAGGGTGACGGGCACAGTGGAGGGTGACGGGGTACAGGGGAGGGTGGCGGGGTACAGGGAGGGTGGCGGGGTACAGAGGAGGGTGGGTACAGTGAGGGTGACGGGCACAGAGGGAGGGTGGGGGGTACAGGGAGGGTGACGGGGCACAGAGAGGGTGGCGGGGCACAGGGAGGGTGGCGGGGCACAGGAGGGTGGGGCAGGTGGAGGGTGTGAGGCAGAGGAGGGTGGGGTACAGTGGAGGGTGACGGGGCACAGAGGAGGGTGGCGGGGTACAGAGGAGGGTGGCGGGATGTGAGGGTGACGGGGTACAGGAGGTGACGGGGACAGAGGAGGGTGGTGAGGAGGGTGGCGGAAACAGTGGAGGGCATGGGTACAGGGGAGGGTGACGGGGTACAGAGGAGGGTGATGGGGCACAGTGGAGGGTGACGGAGGAGGGTACAGTGAGGGGTGACGGGGTACAGAGGAGGGCAGACAGAGAGGTGGGGTACAGTGGAGAGGAGTGGGGTACAGGGGAGGGTGGGGGTACAGTGGAGGGTGACGGGGTACAGAGGAGGGTGGGTGCGAGTGAGGGTGATGGGGTACAGTGGAGGGTGGCGAGGTACAGAGGAGGGTGGGGGCACAGGAGGGTGACGGGGTGCACAGAGAGGAGGGTGGCGAGGTACAGAGGAGGTGTAAGTACAGGAGAGTGGGGCACAGAGGAGGGTGGGGTGGACAGAGGAGGGTGGGGGGCACAGGGGAGGGTGGCGGGTACAAGAGGAGGGTGGGGTACAGTGGAGAGTGGCGGGGCCAGGAGGGAGGTGGGTACAGAGGAGGGTGGGGGCTAGAGGAGGAGTGGGCACAGGGAGGGTGGCGGGCACAGGGGAGGAGTAAGGGCACAGGAGGGTGGGGGCACAGAGGAGGGTGGCGGGCACAGGAGGGTGGCGAGGCACAGAGGAGGGTGGGGCACAGTGGAGAGAAGGGGCACAGAGGAGGGTGGGTGCAGAGGAGGGTGGGCACAGAGGATGGGTGGCGGGGCAACAGGAGGGTGGCGGGGTACAGGGAGGGTGGCGAGGTGGCACAGAGGAGGGCGGCGGTGAGGAGGGTGGCGGGGTACAGGAGGGTGGTGGGCACAGGAGGGTGATGAGTGTTAAGAGGAGGGTGGCGGGGCTGAGGAGGGTGGCGGGCACAGGAGGGTGGCGGGGTACAGGGAGGGTGGGGCACAGGAGGGGTGGGAGGCACAGAGGAGGGTGGCGGGTACAGAGAGGAGGGTGGCGGGGCAGGAGGGTGAGGGCACAGGGGAGGGTGGCGGGCAGGGAGGTATGAGGCACAGAGGAGGGTGGCGGGGTACAGGAGGGTGGCGGGCACAGAGGAGGGTGGCGGGGCACAGGGAGGGTGGCGGAGAGGAGGGTGGGCACAGTGGAGAGTGGCGGGGCACAGAGGAGGGTGGGGGTACAGAGTGGGAGGTGGCGGGTACAGGGAGGGTGGCGGCACAGAGGAGGGTGGGGGCCAGTGGAGGGTGGCGGGGTACAGGGGAGGGTGGGGTACAGTGGAGGGGTGACGGGTACAGAGGAGGGTGACGGGCACAGTGGAGGTGACGGGTACAGAGGAGTGGTGGGGTACAGTGGAGGTGACGGGCACAGAGGAGGGGTGGTGGGATACAGTGGGAGGGTGACGGGCAGGAGGGTGACGGGGTACAGAGGGAGGGTGACGGGGTACAGAGGAGGGTGGCGGGATACAGTGGAGGGTGACGGGGTACAGGGGAGGGTGAGGGGTACAGAGGAGGGTGACGGGGCACAGTGGAGGGTGACGGGGTACAGAGGAGGGTGGGGTGCTGGTGGAGGTGACGGGGTACAGAGGAGGGTGGCGAGGTACAGAGGAGGGTGGGGTACAGGAGAGTGGCGGGGTACAGGGGAGGGTGGGGTACAGTGGGAGGTGACGGGGTACAGAGGAGGGTGGGGTACAGTGGAGGGGTGACGGGCACAGTGGAGGGTGGCGAGGTACAGAGGAGGGTGGGGGTACAGTGGAGGGTGAGCAGGGCAGAGGAGGGTGGCGAGGTAGCAGAGGAGGTGGGGTACAGTGGAGGGGTGACGGGCACAGAGGGGAGGGTGGGGGTACAGGGAGGTGACG
>NW_024735554.1:11443423-11666429 GCF_018991925.1 Homarus americanus
ATCTCCCTCTGAGTGGTGTATTATAGACACAGTTTCAGTCCTTGAGATAGCACAAAAACAAAATAAAATTTAAAGTCTCTGTGGCACCTATGACACGAATAGGCTGGCAGTGGTCCTTACCAGCTTGATTGCCAATATGTATTCACTTTAAGTTATTTACAGCCTCTTCTTCGGTCACTGATGACACTATGAACTGGTTTACCTAAAATCACAGTCCAGTACTACACTCCCTGGTTGGCCTTTATCACGGCCGTGACCACAATTCCTAAAAAAAATAAATAAAAGCTTTGTCATATGGCAGCGAGTTTGTGGTTGTAGGCTGTTGGCCTCCCAACCTGGGCTGTACCTCCAACTCGGTGGAAATGGAGTTTTCAAAAATACAATCGCGTCTAGCATTAAAAATCCTACATCGATTTACACTTCCACATCACTAAGACGATCTTGATGATCTTATGTAATCAGTGTCCAATTCCTGCCGCTCAACATCGAAGGCCCGAATGCCGAACACGCTTTGTTACAGAGACGCAACACGACCCGACCTGCCCTTCTACAACGCACACACTACTGTTCATGGAAGCAGGGTCAAAGGTGGCAGGCCTGTGTATTCACTTGTAGAACAATGACTGGGTTAATGGGCCTAGAATGGTATAGTACTGTATATTGATTTGCCCAATTCTTCTATAATAATTTCTAACATGTTTGTTGTTTATGATTGTGAATTGAATTAATAATTTGAAACAAGAAATTCAATATTTTCCAGTGCACAAGCAGAATTTACAAACAAAAGATATATTCTAAATAATGAACATTTATTCATTAAATTTTCACAACTTAAGTAAATAAAGACATGTTCTAGTTATAGAATATAGCAGTGAAAACCACCCACACCATGTAGATACCACCAGACATCATGACAGAGGCAGTGGGAGAGAGTTCTGGGGGACCCTTTCCCATTTAAGTACTGAGCTTATCAAAGTTTTTGTTATGCTTGATATAAATATGTCATCATTCAACCTAAAATCACTTTCCATTGTAGCATTAAGTACTTTTTATATAGTCAACCCTCACTTTACGCGGTCCCACATTCCGCGTTTCCACGTTTACGCGGTGCCCTGCCAGAACCCAGGATGCTCACATTCCGCGGTGGGTGTACCCCTTTACACGGGTGAAGTATAATTTTTTTATTTAGCTCATAAAATTCATACAAATTATCCGGCCAGAATATAATTTACATTGCTGGAATTCTTACAATTTGATGATCATTTTGAATATAAACATCATAGATTTTGCATTAGACATACAAATTTTAGATATAATGTTTACTCTGAGTAACTATGTTATCTTTTGTGCAAAATATATGACATTTATATTCAAAATATTCCTGGTCTTACAAGGAATCCAGCAATGTCAATTATATTATCCTAACTTTAGTCTGATTTATTATTTATTACTAAAAAGGTAAACAGTCTGGTATTCCCACACATTTATCTAGTAGGGACGGTTGGTGGGGGGTGGGGGGGGGAGGGAGGGACCGGCGACCGACCATCTGTTACCGACCATCTGTTACCGTGTGAAGAATATTTTTTTTTTATTAACTGAAGATTTATATTTTAGCTCATAAAATTCATACAAATTACCCGGCCAGAACATAATTTACATTGCTGGAATTCTTACAATTTGATGATCATTTTGAATATAAACATCAGATATTTTGCATTAGACATAAAATTTTTAGATATAATGTTTACTCTGAGTAAAAATGTTATCTTTTGTGCAAAATATATGACATTTATATTTAAAATATTCCTGGTCTTACAAGGAATCAAGCAATGTCAATTATATTATCCTAACTTTAATCTGAGGTATTATTTAATACTAAATGTTAAAATCTAGTTTTTTCACCCACTCTTTCTCTTGAAGGGAGGGTTGGTGGGAGGTAGGGGGAGGGTTGGGACGGACTGACCATCTGGCTCGTTGGAAGAGGGGGGAGGCAAGGTGGGGTACTTTGATTGACAGATAGTGTCGTGAAGAATATATATTTTTTTTTATTAACTGAAGATATTTGTTTTAGCTCATAAAATTCAACAAATTACCCGGCCAGAATATAATTTACATTGCTGGAATTCTTACAATTTGATGATCATTTTGAATATAAACATCATAGATTTTGCATTAGACACAAATTTTAGATGTAATGTTAACTCTGAGTAAATATGTTATCTTTTGTGAAAAATATATGACATTTATATTCAAAATATTCCTGGTCTTATAAGGAATCCAGCAATGTCAATTATATTATCCTAACTTTAGTTTGAGGTATTATTTATTACTATACCTGGTTTTCCCCCCAAAATTTCTCAGAGGGAAGAGCCAGGGCGTGTAGTGTGAGAAGAGGGGGAGGGAGTTGAGTCCATTATTTGAATGGACATTAGCTTGGCGACTGTATTTCTCTATTTCTCTTAAGTATTAATTGTGTGCATGTACCATCATAAAATTAAGATGTTATTTTTACTAGAACATAGGTGTTGTGTTGGAAAAAGTGGAGTTTGGGGGTCAGCTGGTCTCTATTTCATTTAATCCCATATGTTATGTTATTCACTTTACGCGTTTCTCACTTTCCGTGGTACCCTGTGGGTTACATTAACCGCGTAAAGTGAGGGTTGACTGTACTCGGTTTTGTAATTGCTTGTTTTACCAGGAATTGTCTTTCAGAGACCAGATAATCATAACAATATGGTGGAATATGGCCCCATGGTATGAGCCTTGAAGTTTGAAAATATGGTGGGGGCCAAATTATGTTTTGCTTCTGGGGGGTGCCAAACACCTTAACTACACCACTGCATCATGAGCAGGAAATAGAATTAAAACAAAGGTTTGGAATGCTGTTTATTGTTGAATGCCTGAATAAAAAAAAAAAAGATCAAGTAAATTAATAAGAAAACTAATGCAGGCATATTAAAAGTTGACCTAACTAAAAACTTTGTGGACATGTTACCAATTGGCTGCCTCAATGACCTCCCTCGCCATGCTTCAATGAGGGAGGCCCTGGACCTGGACTGAGAGGTGACCATACTCAGGTCACCTTAGCATACTGTATAAACCTGTGTATAGAGTGTTGGTTGATAGTGGCCATTTCCTATTAATCAGATAAAAACTGATACAGTACAGTATGGACAACACCATCAAAATATACATAACACACACACACACACACACACACACACACACACACACACACACACACACACGTACACACTCCTAAAACACAGTCACTCATTTAAAAACACTTATCAAAACAAATATTATTTAAAATATATTTACACACACACCCGGAATTACCTTTTTTTTTTTACGGGAATTAGCCCACCCGGGCAAAGGTCAAACAACCCACAAATGGGCCTGGGGGGCAAAAAAGAAAGATCAGAAAGAAATTGAAAATAGAGAAGAAAAAGGTTATACAGGTTGTACCTCTCTAGTCCGGCAACCTCGGGGCCTGACGGTGCCGGACCATGGAAATTCACCCTTTTCCTAGACAGATAGTGACTTGCGCTTACGTTAGCACCACTTTCACGGCTTCGTGGTCTCTTTGAAGACATATTGAAGGGTTAAATGTCGTACAGTAGCTTCTCAAATTTCGCGAGTTTTTAATTCAATGTTTTTTATTTGGACACACACACAAAAAAGCCACTACATAATTTAAAAATTTGACGGCGGAAACTCGAATTTCGACGGGTTTGAGCGGCCCGCCAACGTTCAGACGACGTGTACAATCGTATAAACAGCGTCATTTCTCTTATGTACAAAAGATTCAATATTGTTTATTGCTGAATGTCTTTTTTATTGAATTAATGTTTATGTGTGCAAAATGAGCAATACAGTTCATTAATAATACGTAGAATATTAAAACACAAGAGGAAATGAGACAGCATTGTTTTCGTTGATTACAAAACCAGTGACTGACTGGTTCTACATATAAAACAAGAAAATACGACCCTGGTTGTAGCTGTGGTAAAATTAATGTAAAAAATTAATATGGTTGTTTTAAGTAATGCTATTTAATGTCAATAAATAGAACAATATAAGTAGCAAACCATTAATGTTAAAGAAAAAAGTGAGACTGCGCGTATGTAAGTGCCATGGGCGTCCGCAGAAAAAAATGCAGGGGGGGGCAATGTTATCCTGAATTCGACGTGTGAAGTGTGAAGACATCTTTTTGCTAAGATTACTGTAAATAACAGAACAAAATGTTAACAATTCTTCAGGTAGAAGACACACGATTGATCGAATGTCATGATATTTGACGTGGAAGATAGTGTTTTTTCGTTCATTCCTTCTGTGTTGCGGCTATTTATACGAAATTATAACCACTAGAGCTGTTGTGTTAGACCTTTATTTGCATTATTCAGTCATATCTAGAGCAGAATTAGCATATAATAACACAGAAACATCAGTGGAACGAAATATTTATCAATGTTTTCAGTGACTACCATAGGTTAGTTAATGTTTTCAAGCCTAGTTTTCAGAAGGTCGTGGGTCGTGGATCATTGACAATTTCGGAAGAGATCCCCGACGGCTCCAATTCCTGTTCCAAGAGTAGTAACCTGCTCTAACTGAATGAACTGTTGAGAAATGTTTATGTTATTTTATTCATTTTGTATTTTCCATGTAATTTTTTCAAATTTTTTATTTTCCAGGGGGGCAAATGCCCCCCCCCTTGCCCCTCCCTGCGGACGTCCATGGTAAGTGCGCATATGTGAAAAACATATCGTCATTACTCTACATAAAAATATGAAAGCAACACTTATTTACTGTTCATATATGTTTTAATTAATGTTTCTGATTTTTGTATTGAATTAATGTTTGTGTGTGCAAAATGAACAATAACATTCACTAATAATTCGTGGAATATTAAAACACACGAGGAGACGAGACGGCTGCCGGCATTGTTTTCGTTAATGTTTACAAAATCGGTGACTGATTGGTTCTACATATAAAACCGAAGAAAATAGGACCCTGGTTGTAGCTGTAGTAAAATTAATGTAAAAATTAATATGATTGTTTGAAGTAATGTTATTTAATGTTAATAAATGGAACAATATAAGTAACTAACCATTAATGTTAAAGAAAAAAGTGAGACTGGGTGTATGTAAGTGAGCACATGTAAAAACATATAGTCAATACTCCACATGAGAATATGAAAGCAACACTTATTTACTGTTCATATATATTGAAGGGTTAAATGTTGTACTCTGTATAGACAAACAGAGAGAGAGAGAGAGCCGAACTGCCGGATGTAAACAAACCTTAATTTCCCGCGGCTTTGTTTTTTTTTTTTACGGGGATTAGCCCACCTGGGCATAGGTCACCGACCCACATTGGGGCCTGAGGGGCAAAAATTTAAAACTCCTGTAATAATAATAATAATAATTCAGATAAGTAAAAAAAAAAAAAAAAAAGAAAAGAAAAAAAGCTGCCTATCTACCTGTTGGACAAACTAAAATCGTTCCGGACCACAGAATGCCAGACTAGAGAGGTACAACCTGTACCGTGTTAATCTACACCACGAAGATGCCGTAAAACCAGCTTTTTAAAGTGAGACAGATTGTATAAGTATGGAAACACTGAAGAAGGCAGAGCATTCCACAGTTTGGCTGTGTGAGGAAAGAAGAAGGTACTATAACGGGTTATTCTCGTGTGACCGACATCCACAGAGAATCGGTGGGCACCGCGAGCAAGACATGTGTTACGAGCCCAAGGCCTTGCTGGCGGTACACAGGATGCCAAATCCACCGAACATTGCCCGTTAAAGTACTGTACCTGTAAAAGAGAGAGAGAGTGAAGCAACATTGCAGCGAAGAGAAAGGGAAGAGAGATTGTCGACTAAAGGAGAGGAGTTAATAAGACGAAATGCCTTTGATTCCACCCTATCTAATAGTTAGACAGAAGAAGAGCCACCCCAGATATGAGAGCAGTACTCCAAGTTAGGACGAATGAATCCCTTATATACTTGGAGCAACTGCTCAGGAGTGAAGTAGCTATGGCATCTGTACAGCATTCCCAACTTTTGGGAGGCAGCTTTAGCTATATTAAGGATATGTGATTTCCAGGGCATATTGGAGGAAATGGTGAGGACTAACATATTTATTTCAGAATTTGGCAGGATGACAGCGTCCTGAAATGTAATTGGTGGGAGATCAACTAATTTACAAAGTGTAATTGTTAAATTTTCAGTTTTATTACTATTGAACTTAACCAAGTTTGTACCTCCCCATTCAGAGATGCTGCACAGATCCGCATTGATAGAAGTAATGATATCAGCTCTAGAAACAGATCTAGTTTGAGAGTTAGGAGGAAGGGGAAAATGTGAAGAGTGAAGAGTAGAATCATCAGCGTAAGAATGGATAGAATTAGTTGTAGTGTGAAGTAAATCATTGATAAAAAGAAGGAAGAGAGTAGGTGAAAGAACAGAACCCTGTGGGACACCACTACTGGTAGAGAATGAGCGAGAGATCGATCCCTTGACAACAAATGCCATGGATCGGTTCTCAAGGAAGCTAGAGATTAGAAAACAAAGTGGGGGAGAGAAACCAAAAGAGTGAAGTTTAGATAGCAAAAACTTGTGCCATATCCTGTCAAATGCTTTGGAGATGTAGAGGGCCACGACGAAAGTTTCCCATAATCCCTCAGAGAGGATGACCAAAGATGGGTGCAATAGGAGAGCAGATCACCAGCAGATCTCGCCTGGCGAAAGCCATACTGGTGATCCGAGAAAAGAGAAAGG
Source organism: Homarus americanus (assembly GCF_018991925.1). Lineage (NCBI taxonomy): Eukaryota > Metazoa > Arthropoda > Malacostraca > Decapoda > Nephropidae > Homarus > Homarus americanus. The sequence continues at coordinate 11,450,205 of NW_024735554.1, forward strand.
CCTTCAAGGTGACGGAGAAAATGGGAGTTCAAAATAGTTTCGAAAATCTTAGAGAGGGATGAAATTAGGGCAATGGGGCGATAGTTAGAGGGATTAGAATGGTCACCCTTCTTCGGGATGGGCTGAACCAAGGCATGCTTCCAAGAAGAAGGAAAAGTTTGGGTTTTGAGGCAGAGGCAAAAGAGGAGAGCAAGCACAGGGGCCAGATCTTCAGCACACTCCCTCAGAACATGAGGGGGTATTCCGTCCAGTCCATGCGCTTTACTCACATCCAACCTGGATAACACACCGGCAACCCTGAGAGTGGAGATTATAGGAAAGTGCATAGGTTCAGTAGGAGGTGCAGGGGTAGGAGGGATAGAGTGGGAATCGTCTAAGGTAGAAGTAGAGGAGAATAAGGTGCCAAAGAGGTTGGCTTTGTCAGGGGGAGAGTTGGCTTTAGAGTTATCAGGTAGGAAGAAGGGAGGAAAAGAAGGCGTACAGAAGTTGTTACAGATTTTTTTGCTTAAGGACCAGAAGGACTTACTAAAGGAAGAATTAGTCAGGACAGTGGTCTTTCTTTTTATAAAATTCCGCTTGGCCCTACGAAGAATAGCCTTACAACGATTCCTAGAAGTAATGAAAGAGGTGTGGGTAAAAGGAGATGGAGATAGTTTCATAGCTCGATATGCCCTATCTCTCACCCTGCAAGCAAGAGAGCAGGAGCGAACAAACCATGATTGTAATGTGAAAGTTTTGGTAGAAGATGGGATAAATGCACTCATAACGCCCTGTATAACCCCAGCAATGCTGTCAGCACATAACGAGGCGTCCAGAGTGGAAAAGCAACATTCATCCCACGGAAAGTCGGTGAAGAATTCTTGCAAGGATTGCCAGCTTGCCCTCCGATAGTGTCATAGTTGACGTTTAGAGAGGGTGTGGGAGGTGGTCATGCCCAGTTTGATTTAATAGAAATAGGGTTGTGATCAGAAGACCCTAATGTACACTAATCATGTATGCTACAATACAACAAAACTAAGTACACTGAAAATGAAACACATAAGTACAGGCACATACTCTTCTTAACATTTTCACTCAAAGGAAAGGAAATGATACCAGTAATCTCCCCATTAGCCAGAATAGTTGGTGCTGAGTGATTTCCAGGTGAGAAGACAAAATATCTCATCCTAAGAATTTTTCCGGGTACTGGGAATGTTTTCCGAGAGTCTAAACTAAGCATCTCACATGAACATACACAGAGCTGTATTTATTTATGCAAACACCACTCTACACGTACAATATATTGTAAATATACAAAATACCTGTATACTACTGTATACACTATACTGTACTCACCAACAGATGCTGAGGGTCTTGGTGTTGTAATGCAGGCAGGCCAAATGATGATACATGATAATACCTTTGAACTGTACCATCTACTGCAGCAGGTTTTGCTGACTGTCACTCCCCTCTCTCTTCATATAGGAGGGATTGTACATGCACTGTACATACACCCTCTAAACACTAGCATACACTGTCCACTCTGCTATGTACAGTAGGAAACCATAATCTCTAGCCCACCTGGGTCAGTGCTGGAGGTTAGTGTAGATATATGAGACGAATATGGCTGTAATATGTAACTCTGTACTATTTACCATTATTGATTCAGGTCTCTGTATTATATGTTTTATAATCATACTCCCTTTTGTCACCGAGTGTTAGTTCAGGCTTTGGGCACATGCGCGCTGTACGCGCATGCGCAGATAGAGATACCCAGAGAGATTCCAAGACAGGACGCTGTTTACCCGTCTTAACTCCTTTTAGTGTTTGTACCAGAAATAGAACTTACGGACTTGACATCAGTGTGTTTCCTTTACCCCTGAGTGTAAGGACCACCTGAGTCTCCCACATGGCGCAGTGTTTAGCTGGGACATCACATCATTCAGAATTGGAGTGGACACAGAATCTCTCTCGGAGCTGCCATCTTGTCAACTTCTCTTGTGGAGTGGATCTCAGCGCGTACCTCAACACGATATTCCTGGATTTACAGTGCAGTGTTGTGAAGTGCTTTTTCAGTGTTGTGTGTGCCCTTTAGTGTCTTTAAAGTGTTTCCCCGTGTTCCTGCACTTTTTACAAAAGAGGGGAGCCTTTTTAAGACCTATGGGAGAGCTCAAGTTTTGACATCCACCCCCGTTCATGTCTCGACCGGCACTGAGCTTCCGCGCTAGCCAGCCTGCCCCGAGTACACGCACGAACGAACGCACACACACACACACACACAGATGCTCGCAGATATCTTCCATTTAAAGACGATTGCTCTTCTGCTCACTTATTAATTAAAGTAATTGTGAGAGAAATAAACCAGGCCATATGGAAGATCAGGAATTTATTGGGTTTTCTTCAGATACCCAACAAGCTCTACCTCAGACGGATGTCGGTGCAGTAAGTGGACTCCAAGTGGATCGGAAAGTGGATTAAGAGGCCCCACCCACCCTTAGCCCCCACTACACACGTCAGCAATCTGCCACAGGTGTCGACTTCCTTCATTTAATTCAGTTTTTGGAAGAAAACCGACGACAAGACGACATCAGGAGGCGACAGGAAGACGATGAACGAAGGCGTGAAGAGAATCACAGACGTCAACAAGAAAATGCCAGGTTCAGTGCCATTATCGAGTTGTTGGCACCTGTTAACCTTCAAGCAGCTACTACACCTGCCTCTTTGTCCACAGGTGCACCTGCAGGGTCCTCTTCAACTTCTTTGCCCCCCCCCCACAGAAAGCACTCGCTCAGAGTCCACCGCCACTCCAAGCTGATGCCTCGTTCCAGGTATTCCGTGAATGGCGTCGGAGGTGGGACGATTATTCGATGATGGTCGATTTATCAAGGTTGCCTAGGGAGAAACAGCTGATCCAGATGAGGATGTGTCTCACCCTAGAGACGCAACGTATCCTGGAGCACACCCTGCAAATTCCCCACGACACAGACAAGAGTGTGAAGGACGTCTTGGATGCTTTACAGACGCATATCAAGGGCCTCCGTAACGAAGCTCTCCGTAGGAGAGAACTTCTCAGTTGTAAGCAGCTGGAGGGTGAGTCGTTTGCCGATTTTTACGTACGACTCAGACGCATCGCTGAGGAGGTTGACGTTTGTCCTGGGAACTCGTTGACTTGTGAGGAAACACAGCTGAAGATGATTATCCTCATGGGCGTGCGGGACGAAGAGCTTATTCAGAAGCTTATCTCCCTCGACACTGCCTCTTCTCTACAGGATGTTGTCACCACCTGCCGCTCTTACGAAGCCACCAGAAGTGCGACTTCTGCCATTCGTGCTCCATCTAACCAGCTGTGTGCCATCTCCACATATAAGAAGAACAAAGGACGTGACCGGACTTCAGCTTCACATCCGACTTCAGCTTCACATCCGACTTCAGCTTCGCATCAATCTTCAGCATCACTTCAGACTTCGACGCCAGGTCATTCCTGCCAGTATTGTGCTCATCGGCATGGTTCTGAATGCCCTGCCGCTGACAGCACCTGCAATAACTGTGGCCGTCGTGGTCATTGGGCTAGGACACTGAAGTGCCCTGCCAACAACGTTCAGTGCCGCTCCTGTAGCCGCATTGGACACTTTGACAAATGCTGTCAGTCACAGAAGAATAATAATACTACTTGCAAGTCTCAGGCGGCGAAGAACAAGCGCTGTCGTCGCGTGGGATCCTCTTCTTCCCCTGTCAGAAAGACACCTCAGCCCATCTGTGTTCACCTGTCATACGGCGACGTTACATCCCGTATCCAGATGCTTCCTGACACAGGTGCGGACGTCACAGTCATCGGCACAAGACACCTCGACATTCTGCGGATCCCTAGGAGCAGCTTGCAACCACCGTCAACTTCTACAACGCTCACCGCAGACGGTTCTACAATGGCACCTGCTCTTGGTACATTTCAGGCTACCCTCACCCTAGGTAAGCAGTCATGTTCTGCCAGGATTCAGGTCAACAAAGGTGTTCAGATGCCACTACTGTCTTATGGCCACTGTCAAGAGTTGGCCATAATATCTTCAGACTTCCCTAAGCCAATTCTGGAAATAAAACATGTCAACAGGTGCAAGGAGCTGCCCCTCCCACCCAATACGTCACCTTCTGCAGCCAGGGAGTTCTTCCTACTGCAATTCAAGGACATGCTGGTTTCCAAGGAGGACCTCAAGACGGCTCCACTCAAGCCAATGGCTGGCTCCCCCATGAGAATACACCTGAAGGATGACGCAGTACCTTTCGCCATCCACACACCGAGACAGATACCCTTCGCTATCCAGAGCCAAGTTAAGAAGGAACTCGACTCTATGGTAGCCCAGGGGATCATTAAGCCTGCTGGGGACGACCCCTCGGATTGGTGTCACCCCATGGTAGCAGTCGCCAGGAACATTACTGGAGTTCGTATCACCGTCGACCTCACCAAGCTGAATAGCCAAGTTTCCCGCCCGACCCACCCTTCACCGACACCCTTCACCGCTATACGCAGTGTGGACCCGAAGGCAAGGTACTTTACTACAGCAGATGCCTTATGTGGGTACTGGCAGATGGAACTTGCGGAAGAAGATCAGCACCTCACGACGTTCATCACACCGTACGGCCGATTTCAGCACTGCAGAGGACCTATGGGTTTCGCGGCTACTGGCGATGCTTTCTGCCTCCGTGGTGACATGGCCCTTCAGGGTGTGGCGAACTGTGTCAAGGTCATCGACGACGTGCTCCTATATGACGAGGATTACCCCACGCATCTTGAGCGTATTCACCAGATGCTCACCAGGTGCCGCAAGTACGGGATCACCCTCAACAAGGATAAGTTTGTGGTTGCCGCACCTAGTGTGAACTTCTGTGGGTACACCCTCTCAGGCAAGGGCATCTCGGCTGATCCTGGAAAGGTCAGCGCGATCCGGGACTTCCCAACTCCTGCCAACCTGACCGACCTCCGCTCGTTCATGGGCCTGGTAAACCAGTTGGCTGAGTTCACCCCCGACATCGCCGCTGCAGCACAGCCTCTACGCCCCCTGATGAGCCCCAAGAGAACATTCACCTGGACAGCTGACCATGATGAGGCATTCCGTCGCGTCAAGACAGCTCTCCTTAGCCCACCTGTTCTCGCTTCCTTCGACCCGGCCCTGCCAGTTGTCCTCCAGACTGATGCCTCTCGCCTCTACGGGATTGGATACGCTCTGCTACAGGACCACGGCAATGAACGCCTTCGTCTGGTTCAGTGTGGCTCTCGGTTTCTCACTGACGCCGAGACTCGCTATGCCACCATCGAACTGGAGCTGTTAGCCGCCGTCTGGGCCATGTCCAAATGTAGGTTGTATCTGATCGGCCTACAACACTTCAACCTCATGACGGATCATCGGCCACTCATCCCGATCCTGAACCACTACTCCTTGGATGCGGTCGAGAATCCCCGCCTCCAACGCCTTAAGGAGAAGATCTCGCCCTACCTCTTCACAGCTGTGTGGCGTGCTGGCAAGCTGCTCTGCATCCCTGATGCTTTGTCACGAGCCCCAGTCAGCCATCCCACACCAGAGGACGAGATCGCATGTGCTGATGCTACTGCACACCTCAGGACTGTAGTGACCGTGAACGCCGTCATCTCAGAAGAGTCTCCACCGCAGGACGCCGACAGGACTCTTCAGGAACTCCGAGCCGCGGCAAGAGCGGACCCTTCGTACATCCGCCTACTGAACTGCGTGACCTCGGGATTTCCCTCCAACCGGTACGACTTACATAGCTCTTTACTCCCATACTGGAAGATGCGGGACGACCTCTATGCTGATGGCGACCTCGTCTTGTATGGAGCAAGAGTTGTGGTTCCTGCCGCCCTCCGCCGCCGCACCCTAGCCCACCTGCACGACAGCCACAGGGGTGTGGAAGCTACGAAGCGCCGGGCGAGACAAGCTGTTTTTTGGCCAGGCATCGACTCCGACATCGCTAGTTCCGTTCAAGTCTGCGAGCCATGCCAGGTGCTGCAGCCTAGTCAGCAGCAGGAACCCCTCATGAACAACGACAACCCTACGAGGCCCTTTGAGTCCGTCTCTGCGGATTTCTTCGTTGTGGCGGGAAAGTCCTTTCTCGTCATCGCCGACCGGCTCTCAGGGTGGCCTGTTGTCGTTCCCTGCGGAGGCAACACTACTGCCTCTCATACAGTACGTATGTTCTGTCGCTACTTCCGGGAAGTTGGTGTCCCTCTCCGCCTGAGGACTGACGGCGGGCCCCAGTTCACCAGCAACGACTTCCGGGACTGCATGGAGCGATGGGGAGTTCATCATGTGGTGTCCTCGCCACATTATCCCCAGTCCAATGGACATGCCGAGGCTGCCGTAAAGTCCGTCAAGCATCTCATCCTCAAGACGGCACCCTCAGGCAACATTGACTGTGAGAAGTTTGACCGGGGTTTACTGGAATTGCGGAATACCCCCAGCTTCACAGGTCGCTCCCCAGCACAGATGTTATACGGCCACCCACTACGGTCATGTGTCCCTGCCCATCCTGAGTCCTTCTCGAGGGAGTGGCAGGCCAAGACCGAGGACTGCGATCGTCGCGCAGCTGCCCGTGCTGACCAGGTAAAGGCACAGTACGATCAGCATGCCCGACCCCTTCCCAGGGTGAGTATCGGGCAAACAGTTCGGATTCAAGACCCGACGTCTCACCGCTGGGACAAGGTCGGGGTTGTCATGGGCTGCAGCAAGACCAGGGATTACGAGGTCAGTCTCCCTAGTGGTCGGGTATGGTGGCGGAAGCGGAATCGCCGCTTTCTTCGTTCAGTACCGTCCCCCAGTGGTGAACCCCTTCCCCACATCCCTGTGAACCCTTGCTTGGACGAGAAAAGTAAGTCCTCATTCAGTGACCCCCCAGGTTTCCCACGTCACTCTCAAAGGCTCCTGGAAAAAGAGTCAGCTCGAGATTGCACTACGAGCGTGAGGGGGAGGGAGGTGTAGATATATGAGACGAATATGGCTGTAATATGTAACTCTGTACTATTTACCATTATTGATTCAGGTCTCTGTATTATATGTTATAATCATACTCCCTTTTGTCACCAAGTGTTAGTTCAGGCTTTGGGCACATGCGCAGATAGAGATACCCAGAGAGATTCCAAGACAGGACGCTGTTTACCCCTGTCTTAACTCCTTTTAGTGTTTGTACCAGAAATAGAACTTACAGACTTGACATCAGTGTGTTTCCTTTACCCCTGAGTGTAAGGACCACCTGAGTCTCCCACAGTTAGTACAGAGTCCTTTCTGGACGGGGGCCCACTCTAACTATCACGAGGCAACACACGCACGAACACACACAGTCATAGTACGGCTGTATAGATGACATTATGTATAAGTATTGTATATGGCATTTTATACTCTGCATTATCTTCATTATATTTGAACACGAAGAAAAATTACCATAGGTTGTAGTTACGAAATTATGAATGGAAATAAACACTTCCAAACCACCCAGTGAATCCACACAACGTTTACAGCGCTTGTGTGTGAGTGTGCCAGACCACGATGCTTCCACCACACTCCATCTATATCTTTTATTTTCCCATCATTCGCATAACTATATGAAAAATCGTGTTTAATTAACTACATATTTCAAAAACCTTAAATTACATGTGGATTAGTCACTCCTCATTTGATACACTTATAGTGTAATACTTTGACCATCCCACCTGGGCACATGGAAGCCCACGGTAACTCTCACGGGGCAACATAAGCACGAACACACAAGTTATGATATGAACCCTTCCAGGCTTCACTATCATTATCATGTTATGTTCATCGTGCTCTGTATCTTGGTAACTAGTTATAGTATCACTACATGAAGGAAAATTTATATTAATATACTGTAATATTGCATTTTATTGCAAACCGTAAAAAATCTCGTTTAACCATTGGATGTGAGGGAAAGCACCACACATTGGAGTTACAAAATGAGGAACCGAAGCACATAGGAATGACCGACCTGACGTCGTGTGTAGGGAGGCGTGCCGTATCAGTGTGGACACGGTTGTTAAAAGGGTAAGTCGTATAATTCATTCTTGCATTTGTTGAGAAGAATTAAATATAACTTATAATATATATACAGTATAGTCTGCAATTACGCGGTCAATTGAACCCATGGAGGTCCGCGTTAAACGAGAAACGCGTAAACGAAATAACAGAACATATGGGATTAATTGAAATAGAGATTGGGCCGACCCCCAAACTACACTTTTTCAGACACAATACGTATGTTGTAGTAAAAATAACATCTTAATTTTATGATGGTATGCACACACAATTAATATTTAAGAGAAATACAGTCGCCGGTTAATGTCCATTCAAATAATGGCCTCAACTCCCCCCCCCCCTTCCCACGTTCGCTGGCTCCTCCCTTTCTGATAAAAGTTTGGGGAAAAATAGTATGCTTACATTTTTTGTAATAAATAATACTTCAGACTAAAGTTAGGATAATATAGTTGACATTGCTGGATTCCTTGCAAGACAGGGAATATTTTGAGTATAAAAGTCATATATTTGGCACAAAAGATAAATTTTTGCTCTTTCTAATAAATTTCTTAAATTAGATCTAAAATTTGCATGTCTAATGCAAATTTAATGATACTTATATTTAAAATAACCACAATCTTATAATAATTCCAGCAATGTAAATTATATTCTGGCCGGGTAATTTGTATGAATTTTATTTTGCTCAAGATATAAAAATGTAGTACATCAGTGTACAATACTGTGTAGTACATTTTATAATACAGTATTAAGTTTTCAACTGTATTTTTGGGTAGATTTACATAAATTTCTTCATTTATTTTCATCCATTTACATGCACACACCATACTAAAAGAAACGTAAAATAAATAAATGACCTTAGTGCAAAGCTGGAGTGTACATGTACTAATTTCATTACGGTACTAAAATTGTTATGTCTAGTGCAAATTACAGCATGTTGCTATTCAAATTAATGAGTGTCTTACAAGAATCCCAGCAATGTTAATTATATTCTCCCAGGTCATTTCACTGGCATTTTAAAATGGGAGAAGCATAGTAGGACTGTTAAATAAACACACAGAGACCTTCGGCTCAAACTGTCATACATATCACCTCAACTCACCCCCCCACCCCTCACTGGGTAGGGTACGATTCAGCGCCGCCATTCCAGCGCCGCCGTTTCAGCGCCGCCGTTTCAGCGCCAGCCCATTTCAGCGCCAGACTATTCAGCGCCACCAAATCAATAATTTCTTCAAAGAATCATACATATTTATTGGATTGGTTGATTTAACCTAACCTAACCTAACCTAACCTAACCAAATATTAATAAGTTGAATACAACATAATATAAATCAAGTGTAGTATACAGTGTTATACCACGTTAATGAAAGACAGATAGCTTCTGAGTTGAACGGAACGCACAGGCGCTGAAAGGTCTCGGCGCTGAATAGTCTGGCACTGAAATGGGCTGGCGCTGAAATGGCGGCGCTGAAACGGCGGCGCTGAATTGGACCATCCCCCCCCTCACTGGCTGGCTGGCTCCGTCCCTCCCTCCCTCTCTCCCCCATCTGCTCAGCCAGGGGTTTATTTAGGCTTACAGTTTTTATCTTATATAATATCTCAGACTAAAGTTAGATTATAATTTGCATTGCTGGAATCCTTACAAGACAGCCAATAACTTGAATATAAACGTTATACCTTTAGCTCAAGAGAAAAAAATTTTTGTACATAAGTGTACAGAACTGGTTTTCAGTTAAAAAACTGTTGTATTACAATAATATTCCCTCCTAATTGACTTGAATAAATACTTGAATGGAAATATACAATATTTTTGTTGAAACTACCCGCATTTCAGTGTAAAGTGTCGTAATAATAAATGGTAAACAATTTGCCTTCGGCACTCTGTGTTTCAGGCACGGCGAGCCTCAGTTTATAGGATGTAGAGTGGTTTTACTGAAGGTTTTGTTGTTCCAATACCCTCAAAAACTTGGGTTGACCTATAAACAAGGAATATCATAAATTAACGATTTTTTGGTCAAAAAATCAGGGTCGACCTACAATACTGATGTCAACACAAGCGTGGTTACAGCGAGACAGACTGACTGAGTGAGGGAGCGCGGGGTGGCGTGAGTGTGTGTGGTGGGCGGTGTGCGGTGGTGGGCGGTGTGCGGTGGTGGGCGGTGTGTGTGGCGGTGTGTGGGGTGGTGTGCGGTTGCCGGGTGGTGTACGGTAACGAATGTACCACGGTGTACCCCAATCACTTCAATGTACAGAATATTCCTCTGGCGGGGCAATTATTTGCGAATCCGTGTATGCTAAGCCGTATATGAAGGGCCGACTGTACCCCACCTCCCTTCCCCTCTTCTCGCTCGCTGGGTCCCCCTCCCTCCCTCACTACCCCCACCTTCCCTCCCTACCCCCCACCTTCCCTCCCTACCAGAGAAATGTTTGGGGACAAACAGTATGCTTACATTTTTAGTAATAAATAAGACCTCAGACTAAAGTTAGGATAATATAGTTGACATTGCTGGATTCCTTGCAAGACAGGGAATATTTTGAATATAAAAGTCATATATTTTGCACTAAAGATAAAATTTTTGCTCTTTCTAATAAATTTCTTAAATTAGATCTAAAATTTGTATGTCTAATGCAAATTTTATGCTGTTTATATTTAAAAAAATCACAATCTTATAAGAATTCCAGCAATGTAAATTATATTCTGGCCGGGTAATTTGTATGAATTTTATGAACTAAAACAAATATCTTCAGTAAATATACAAATTATACTTCACCCAGACACTATATCTCAATCAAAATACCCCACCTCCCGCTCACCCCCTCTTCCCACGCATGCTGGGTCCCTCCCTCCCTCCCTACCCCCCCATCTTCCCTCTCTACCAGAGAAATGTTTGGGGAAAAACAGTATGCTTACATACTACAACATACGTATTGTGTCTGAAAAAGTGTAGTTTGTGGGTCGGCCCAGTCTCTATTTCAATTAATCCCATATGTTCTAATATTTCGTTTACGCGTTTCTCGTTTAACGCGGACCTCCATGGGTTCAATTGACCGCGTAATTGAAATAAATAGTTAAATTAAACACGATTTTTCATATAGTTACGCGAATGATGGGAAAATAAAAGACATAGATGGAGTGTGGTGGAAGCATCGTGGTCTGGCACACTCACACACAAGCGCTGTAAACGTTGTGTGGATACACTGGGTGGTTTGGAAGTGTTTATTTCCATTCATAATTTCGTAACTACAACCTTTGGTAATTTTTCTTCGTGTTCAAATATAATGAAGATAATGCAAAGTATAAAATGCCATATACAATACTTATACATAATGTCATCTATACAGCCGTACTATGACTGTGTGTGTTCGTGAGTGTGTTGCCTCATGATTTTTAGAGTGGGCCCCCGTCCAGAAAGGACGCTGTACTAACCTACAGCACCGACCCAGGTGGGCTAGAGATTATGGTTTCCGACTGTACAATACTGTACATATAATACTGAATATACAATGCAGTAATACGTATCTGTAAACACCTTTACATCTTAACAGTGCTTTAGTGGTATTCTTGACTGATTATATACTGGTACAGTAAGGTACAGTACTGCACAACACAGATCACATATGGAAACAGCAGTGAAGGACTGAACAAGTGTGTACAATGACAGCAAACAAATAACTAAGAGTGTCATGATGCAAAGAGTTTAAGGAGATAGGCTATGAGATACATCCACCAATTGTAGGCATCCAAATGCAGTCACATGACAGTATAGTAGTAGCCAATCGTAGCTCACGAGCACTCTGAGCTCATTCTCCCACATTCCCGCCATGTGTCCTCACATCATAATCATGATGATTGATTGATTGATTGTGGTACAGTAAACCCTTGTTATTCATGGGGGTTAGGTTCCAAGGAATGGCGCGAATACGTGAAACTGCAAATAGCAACTTATACCACCTTAGTGCACTACTGTATACTTATACCAAACAACTGACCAACCACGGCAGCACTCATCCTCTCTTTTAACTTATCGAATAATTCAAATTTCTTTGTCAGGGTCATCGCTGACTTCGTCCTTTTATGTTTTACTCTGCTAGCATCATTAGCACTGAGAATAGGGAGCCTTTTAGGGGCAATTTCACACAGAAACACTAAAGTTTTGAGCGCAACACAAGAGATGGTATACCGCAGGCAATGGTTGAGCACAAACAAGGGAGAGGAGATGCTGCGGGTGTGTGGGGGTGACTCATTGTGCTGCAAGAAAGGCTCATAAGATAGCCACCATCTGCTTACCAGTAATAGTCGAAAACGTGAATCGTAAACCCGCGAATAACAATGGTTTATTGTAATTACATTCCTGGTGACACAACAACTCAGGTCATATGTCGCTGTATTAAAAGAAAGGCTTAGAAGACTAAACTGAAATAATGCAAGGTAAAAATCCTAAATAATAAATAGCATAAAACTTTTGTAAAAACCATTTAAACGTTAATAGAAAGAAGTAGAAGGTTGTGTAGAAGGCCTGCTTCCTTCACGAAGGAGAGGACGTCCCGTCCCACCCCCAGCACTGGGAGAGGCGCTTACGACAAAGATCTCTGAGAGTGGAGCATTTCACCAGGTGTTGAACAGTCATGATCATTATCATCATCTACCTGCCTCTGATATGAAGCCAGTAATAAGAGCTGCCATCTGCTAGTCGTCGAAGATAATGTCTAGGAAACAGATTTCTGTGACACACTGCACACGACGATCATAGAGCTGTAGATTGAGACCAGGGTGAACACCTCGGAAGTGGCAGAAATGCATGGCAATGGTCTTCAATGGAGAAAATCTGAAACCATGTTCTGTGGTCCAACGTGAAACCTTGTCTAGTGCAAGTTGCATGCAACATTCAGTCACTGACATGCAGGAAGCTGCATACCAAATGGCCGAGTCATCTACATATAATGAGATTGATACACCACCTGGAACCGATGCTGCTACCCCATTTATTGTGATGGCAAATAGGGTCACACTCAAAACACTGCCCTGAGGAACCCTGTCCTCCTGAATATGTGGTGATGACATTTCTGTGGCAATGTGGACCCTAGAGGTACGATATTCCAAGAACTGACTTATTACAGTATTGATGCAATGTCTTGCAAATTCGTTCCCATGAAACGTATAGATTTTATCAGAATTTTCCATTGTTGTGCAGGATGATATCCTTGGAATTTGTTCTCATGGTCAGAATGGAGAGATTTTTCCCGGAATATTTTGGATGACTAATTTTTTTCCCCAGCTATTGGAGAGCTCCGGGGATTGAAGATTCCAGCTAACAGAGAGATTACTACCTCCTCTTCTTACAAAAAATGCATCTGATGAGGGATTCAAATTTACACCAAGGTATTGGTAAAAGTAGTTGTGGTTGTTAGTAGTACTTGTGGTGGTGCTATGAGTGTGGGGGAATTGTGAGGCATCATATTGTACACATTTATCAGCTCTCGACATGGAAATACATTAACACAGTAAACAAGAAATAAATAAACTGAAATTTTTTTTTTCTTCTAATGTTGGTGTCTTAATGTGCAATGGATGTTACATAGAGCCACAGTAATATTGAATATAAGAGGTGAAAATTCCCATAAAGGATACACCAGGTTGTGTAAATTAGCAGTGTCCAGCAGCTCGGACATGCCCAGATTTGGGGGACAGACAAGTGATTTCAAGTCCGTGTTTCCACCACTTGTCTGGCAGTTAAGTTAATAGTTTGAGAGGAAAATACCCGGACGGGAATTTGTCAGGTGATATGTGACACCACCTACCTGTATATGTTTAAGCAGTGGTGTCTGTCATCTGGTGAGGTGATGGGGGTGGTGGTATTGGATATGATGGAGAGGGGGCTGTGTGTGTGTGTGTGTGTGTGTGTGTGTGTGTGTGTGTGTGTGTGTGTGTGTGTGTGTGTGTGTGTGTGTGTGTGTGTGTGCAGACAGGGTGGTATAATGTGTCTAGTGAGGCAGCATTATGTTTGTCTTAAGGTGCAAGCAATGCTTGATTCCTCTCACTTTCAGCTACCGCTGCTGACTATCCCTTGTGGCAAACAGGGAAGCAACTTGCATAAGTCTTCCCCTGCCAGTACACAGCCTCTTCACCATCAAGACTCCTGCTGTGCCTCCTCGTGGCAACACACAGTAACTGGGTGCCTCGTTGGCCCAGGTTAGACCAACAGGGAATCTCGGAGTAGCAGTGGGCACCAGAGGGACGGTGCATAGGCGAACTGGCAGGTGGACATGTCCTGGCGCCTACCAACCGCTGCGACGCTGCCTTAAGGATTAACTTTGGTAGGTATAAGGCTACGGGAGTAAACCCCGATCGAAAAATCTGTGGTGGAGCCCCTCATCAGGCAGACATACTTACAGAGCTCCAAGACCCCAACATGGGAACCCAACGACTACACCAGCATATGAAGGCAATGCATGACGGACAGGCTACTACGGGCGAAACCCAACAAACTGGGCTGTAGGCAGTCCATTGCAACTCTCTCTTTCCCTAGTCGCTGCAACACTTGCACCACTGGATCAGGAAAAGGGGAGCCAAGATGAGTGGTTGCAGTCTGCACTCCTGCCTCACCACATAAATCAACTAACGCACAGCCATCATCCAGCTCATCATACTCCGCATCATCATCAAACCCTTATATCCGAAAAGTCCTAGGGCAACGGGGACAGGCAGAGATGACTGCCGGGAGACTCTAGTCACAACTCTGCACAGGGACGGCACAAATAAAATGATCGTTTACGCACTGGGATCTAGGCAGCAGTACAATCCAATCCTGTCTGTGCGACTGAGCAGTCCTTTCGAGGAGCCACTCTGCTCACCCTACATGAGGAGGGGGCTAGAAAAGGTGCCCTAAACTTAGCATGCCTAAAGAACCAACCTGACTGGGCAGCTGCACCCAGTAATGTCATCCTGATGCAATAAAAAACACAATTATAATATCAGATCAAAACAAAAACAAACTATAAAAGTTCTTATGGACACTGCATGGAATGTCAAGACCCTTCTGGATACTGGCACAAATGAGAGTCCCGAAAGAAGAGCCGTCCTTGTGGCAAAAGAGCTGGCTAATAACATCGACATAGCAACCATGAGTGAGTCCCGGCTCCCAGACGAGGGTCGACTCACAGAACGGGGGTCTGGCTATACAGTAGGGTCGGGATATATCGCAAAATAGGGTCTAAAGCTGTTCGCTAAACTGTATACTAAATCGCGATATATGGGAAAAATAGGGTTGGGTTCTGGAGGCCCAAAAAAGTGACTAAACTTGACTTAACTAGTTCATTTTCTTACTAATTAAAGCGCCAATGAACACCAGACTCGGGAACAACGGGCTATATCAATATCAAGGAACACCAGACTCAGGAACACCAGACTCAGCAGCTGACGCACCATCCTGGGAGCACCAGACTCGGCAGCAGGCGCCACAATGCCACCCTCACTTGACAATCCCACACCTACATAAACGAACACCAAAAATATTAGTTACAGTATTAAATCTTTTCCATTAAGCTTTCCATTATCTTTACTTCACATTTCACGTCACTGGCAACCCATTTACACTCACTTTAGAAATTTGAATCTGCACCAGACTCAGCAGATGACACACCATCCCGAGAACAACAGACAACACACTGCCACCCTCACTTAACAATCATAAACGAACAAACCAAAAATATTAGTTACTGTATTAAATCTTTTCCATTAAGCTTTACATTATCCTCACTTCACTTTACACATCACTGCAACACATTTACACTCACCATAGAAGTCGCAATCTGCAACAGAGTCGGCTGATTTCTCGTCACTCACTCAGAAAGACTGAGCGGGCGAGCGTGAATATGTGAGTGAGAAGCCACGGTGGCGCCTCTGGTGGGCAAATAACGCATTTGTTTGCCATGGCGGTACATTTGAAATATTTCCCGCCCGATTTCCCTCACAAAATAAAAAAATTATCGCTATATATAGGAAAATTTTGATAATTTTGGTAGCTGCGATTTAAAAAAATCGTTATATAAAGTTGCGATATATCCCGACCCTACTGTATCTTTTTCTGGAAGGGTAAGCCTGCTGCGGAGAGAAACAGCATTTATGGATTTGGCTTTGCCATCCGCCAACACATCCTACACAGGCTAACTGAAACGCCTGTTGGGATCAACGAGCGCCTCATGACACCCATAGTCCCACTGAATCAGTCACGTCATACCTTCTTTATCAGTGCATATGCCCCAACACTGGATGCAGTGGATGACATCAAAGAGGCCTTTTATGCTGACCTTGACAGAGTGCTAATCTCTATCCCCAGAGAAGATAAGGTTATGCTCCTTGGTGACTTCAATCCCAGAGTTGGCAGGGATGCTAACATTTGCCAGGGAACCATAGGGAGGAATGGACAAGGCAAGTGCAATCTCAATGGCCTACTCCTCCCCAGGAAGTGTGCTGCACACAACCTCACTATCACCAATACTTTGTTTAGGCAGGCTGACAAGTTCAAGGGTTCATGGCAACACCCACGATCCATACACTGGCATCTCATGACTACATCATTGTCAGAGAAAGAGATCGCCGAGATGTCCTCATCACCCAAGTAAGCGTGGGTCAGACCACTGCGACACTGATCATCGGCTCGTCAGAGCTAAGCTCTCACTTCAAGTCGCCCCAAAACGGCGAAGGCAACAAGCCTCAAGAAGAGGTTTTAACACTAAGCGTCTGGAGGATCCAGCGGTAGCATTTGCTTCAGAGAACAGATCGAACATGGCTGATAAACAACCCGACAACAAACAACCCAAATCCCAGTGCCAAATGGGGTATTCTCGACACTGTCATGACAAAAACCAGATCGAAAGAATATACCAGGACCGGTTTGATGAAAATGACCCGGAAATCAATGATGATAAACGTGCTGCTTTAACTGACTGGCAGAACATTCCTCAGTCTCGGACCAAAGCTGATACCTTCCGCAAGAAGAAGGCAGCAGCCCAGCGGGAACTTTGCAAACTAAAGAACGACTGGTTTAAAAATAAAGCATGTGAAACGCAAAAACTTACAGATCAACAAAAGATGAGCGAATTTTTCAATTCCACTAAAACATTTTATGGGCCAATCACTCATGTCACAGCCCCCCTCCGTTCATCCGACGGTAACTCCCTAATTAAAGAAGAAGAAGGCATCCGCCAGCACTGGTAAAAGCACTACCATTCGCTGCACAACTGACACACCGATGTGGATGTCCTGACTACCCAGCAGGTCCCTCAGCATCCAGAGCTGATCCACCTCAGCTATCCTCCATCCCTGGACGAGGTAGTTACTACCACCAAACAGATGAAAAATAACAAAGCCTCAGGGCCTGATAGAATCCCAGTCGAGGTGTATAAAGGAGGAGGACCTCTGCTCATCAGCCGTCTCCACTCTCTCCTGGAGAATACTGTATATGGGAAAAGGAGGAAATCCCCCAAGCTCTTAAAGATGCCTCCATTGTCAATATTTAGAAGAACAAGGGAGACCGGTCAGACTGTTGCAACTACTGCAGGATCTTGCTGATATCCGTAGCCGACAACATTATCGCCAGAGTCCTCCAAAACAGACTTCTTCTTGGGGCAAAAAACTTCCTCCCAGAATCTCAATGTGGCTTTAAACCATCACATGGCACCACTGACATGATCTTTGCTGCCCGCCAGATACAGGAAAAGTGCAGAGAACTGCGTCGTGATCTGTACATGGCCTTCATCGCTCTAACCAAGGCCTTTAACTCAGTCAACAGGGAAGTCCTCTGGCGGACCCTCAGCCGTTTTGGCTCCCCACCAAAATTCATCACCATCATGTGGCAACTCCACGATGGCATGAATAGCAGCGTCCTGCACAATGGCACCCAGTCTGAGTTCTTCCCCATCCAAACTGGGGTAAAACAAGGATGTGTACTGGCACCAACTTTCTTCTCCATTTTCTTAGTTGCCTTCTTACTCGTGCCAGTGCCAATTTAACCAGCAGGGTGGACATTCAGTACCAGATGAAGAGTCTTTTAAACATAAGACAACTCCAGGCAGGAACAAAGGTGTCGGCAGCTTCCATTACTAAACTTCATGATGTAGATGACCTCACCCTTGTCGCTCACACTGAATGCGAACTACAGGAAATCCTGAACACCTAAGCAAATGCCTATGCACATTTTGGCCTTGACACTCAGATTCTCTTTCACCCTGCCGCTGGTTCAGCCACACCTCCACCATCCATCCAGTTTAACGGTACTACCCTCTCTAATGTTACCCACCTTCAGTATCTCGGCTCCCAACTGTCCACCACCGCGGACATCAATGAAGAGATTCAACATCGGATCAGATGTGTATCTCAAGCCTTTGGCAGACTCCGTACCCGTGTTTCAGCTGTAGGGAGCTGAAATTATTTACAAAGTTGCACGTATATTGAGCAGTGGTATTTCCCACCCTGCTATATGGCAGTGAGACATGGGTCACATACAGGAGGCACCTCAACACACTTGAAAACTTTTACCAATGTAGCCTACACTCCATACTCCCAGTTTGTTGGGAAGACAAAAGAACAAATGCCAGTATTCAGATGACATCAACTGTAGGAGCATCGAGGCTACCATTATCCATGAACAAGTATGTTGGACCGGCCATGTTACCCGCATGGATGACAGTAGACTGCCAAACCAGCTACTTTACAGTCACCTAACGAATAGTAAACGTAACGTCTGCGGGCAACTGAAAAGGTATAAGGATACTCTTAAGACAAACCTGAAAAAATGCCATCTTAAAACTCACCAATGATGGTGACATCCTTAATAACTCATATTATTGTCTCATAGCTGGATGATCGTCATACTTGATTCCGTGTGACAGCAAAGCAGTAGTAGTAGTAGTGTATGTGTGCATGCTTGACTTGATGCTACATTATGAGATGATCCCTGACTTTTGTGTTCCGATAATGACCTGACCTGTTCAAGAGGTGATGTCACAGCTGATCCCTCATATTTCTATTGGTCTATTTTCATAATGAATTGACCTGAAAACTCTGTTTAAAAGCTTCCACTGATTTATGTGAAAGCAAAGTTGTTCTATAAATTGAACTGAAATCATTAACTTGAATAAGAAGCAAGGAAAATTGACTGGGCTCTTTAAACGTCACTGAGAGGCGCAGGGGGAGGATTAAAGACATTTAGATGGAGCCAACTGATGTGAATAACCATATATCTAAATATATTTATAAATAAAAGAAGAAGAGATAAAAAAAAAAATTATATATATATATATACATATATATATATATATATATATATATATATATATATATATATATATATATATATATATATATATATATATATATATATATATATATATATATATATATATATATATATATATATACCTGTATATTAATATATAGAAACTTACTTGTACTCTGGACGTCCGGGTAATCCAAGGGGATCAATAAACGCTCGCTCCACCATCATTAGCTGATCGTTAACACGACGAACAGCTAGGTCACTGAAAAGTATTTATTCTTCATTATTCAGTCAGTCCAATTTCACTCAAGTCATTTACGTTTAGTGGTTATAACTAACTAACTTAAGAATAAAGAACTATTAACAGAGATGTCATGCAAGAAAAAAATTGGCAAATTTGGGGGAGCCACAGACTTAAGACCATGGGTATAGCCCATGAGGGGGATCATGATCATCATCAACCATGGGTATAGCCCATGAGGGGGATCATGATCATCATCAACCATGGGTATAGACCATGAGGAGGATCATCATCAACCATGGGTATACACCATAAAGAGGATCATGATTATCATCATTATTAACCATGGGTATAGACCATGAGGAGGATCACGATCATAATTTACCATGGGTGTAGACCATGAGGAGGATCATGATCATCATCAACCATGGGTATAGACCATGAGGAGGATCACGATCATAATTAACCATGGGTATAGACCATGAGGAGGATCATCATCATCATTAACCATGGGTATAGACCATGAGGAGGATCACGATCATCATCATAATCAACCATGGGTATAGACAATGAGGAGGATCATGATCATCATTAACCATGGGTATAAACCATGAGGAGGATCATGATCATCATTAACCATGGGTATAGACCATGAGGAGGATCATCATCATAATCAACCATGGGTATAGACCATGAGGAGGATCATGATCATCATCATCACCAACCATGGGTATAGACCATAGAGGATCATCATCATCATTAACCATGGGTATAGACCACGAGGAGGATCATGATCATCACTAACCATATGTATACACCATGAGGAGGATCATGATCATCATTAACCATGGGTATACACCATGAGGAGGATCATGATCATCATTAACCAAGGGTATACACCATGAGGAAGATTACGATCATCATTAACCATGGGTATAAACCATGAGGAGGATCATCATCATAATCAACCATGGGTATAGACAATGAGGAGGATCATGATCATCATTAACCATGGGTATAGACCATGAGGAGGATCATCATCATAATCAACCATGGGTATAGACCATGAGGAGGATCATCATCATCATTAAACATGGGTATACACCATGAGGAAGATTACGAGCATCATTAACCATGGGTATTGACCATGAGGAGGATCATGATCATCATCATCACCAACCATGGGTATAGACCATAGAGGATCATCATCATCATTAACCATGGGTATAGACCACGAGGAGGATCATGATCATCACTAACCATATGTATACACCATGAGGAGGATCATGATCATCATTAACCATGGTGTATACACCATGAGGAGGATCACGATAATCATTAATCATGGGTATAGACCATGAGGAGGATCACGATCATCATTAATCATGGGTATAGACCATGAGGAGGATCACAATCAACATTAAACATGGGTATAGACCATGAGGAGGATCACGATCATCATTAACCATAGGTAAAGACCATGAGGAGGATCATGATCATCATGATCATCATCACCAACCATGGATATAGACCATAGAGGATCATCATCATCATTAACCATGGGTATAGACCATGAGGAGGATCACGATCATCATCAACCATGGGCATAGACTATGAGGAGGATCATGATCATCATTAACCATGGGTATAGACCATGAGGAGGATCGAGATCATTATCATCATCAGCCATGGGTATAGACCATGAGGAAGATCATGATCATCATCAACCATGGGTATAGACCATGAGGAAGATCATGATCATCATCAACCATGGGTATAGACCATAAGGAGGATCACGATCATCATTAACCATGGGTATAGACCATGAGGAGGATCGTGATCATCATCATCGTCACCAACCATGGGCATAGACCATAAAGAGGATCATCATCATCATGAACCATGGGTATAGACCATGAAGAGGATCACGATCATAATTTACCATGGGTATAGACCATGAGGATCATCATTAACCATGGGTATAGACCATGAGGAGGATCATGATCATAATTAACCATGGGTATAGACCATGAGGAGGATAATGATCATCATCATCATTAACCATGGGTATAGACCATGAGGATGATCATGATGATCATCATCATCAACCATGGGTATAGACCATGAGGAGGATCACGATCATCATTAACCATTGGTATAGACCATAAGGAGGATCACGATCATCATTAACCATGGGTATAGACCTTGAGGAGGATCGTGATCATCATCATCGTCACCAACCATGGGCATAGACCATAAAGAGGATCATCATCATCATGAACCATGGGTATAGACCATGAAGAGGATCACGATCATAATTTACCATGGGTATAGACCATGAGGATCATCATTAACCATGGGTATAGACCATGAGGAGGATCATGATCATAATTAACCATGGGTATAGACCATGAGGAGGATCATGATCATAATTAACCATGGGTATACACCAGGAGGAGGATCACGATCATCATCATAATCAACCATGGGTATAGACCATGAGGAGGATCATGATCATAATTAACCATGGGTATAGACCATGAGGAGGATCATGATCATAATTAACCATGGGTATAGACCAGGAGGAGGATCACGATCATCATCATAATCAACCATGGGCATAGACCATAAAGAGGATCATCATCATCATGAACCATGGGTATAGACCATGAAGAGGATCACGATCATAATTTACCATGGGTATAGACCATGAGGATCATCATTAACCATGGGTGTAGACCATGAGGAGGATCATCATCATCATCACCAACCATGGGTATAGACAATGAGGAGGATCATGATCATCATTAACCATGGGTATAAACCATGAGGAGGATCATGATCATCATTAACCATGGGTATACACCATGAGGAGGATCACGATCATCATCATAATCAACCATGGGTATAGACAATGAGGAGGATCATGATCATCATTAACCATGGGTATAAACCATGAGGAGGATCATGATCATCATTAACCATGGGTATACACCATGAGGAGGATCATGATCATCATTAACCAAGGGTATACACCATGAGGAAGATTACGAGCATCATTAACCATGGGTATTGACCATGAGGAGGATCACGATCATCATTAACCATGGGTATAAACCATGAGGAGGATCATCATCATAATCAACCATGGGTAGAGACAATGAGGAGGATCATGATCATCATTAACCATGGGTATAGACCATGAAGAGGATCATCATCATAATCAACCATGGGTATAGACATGAGGAGGATCATCATCATCATTAAACATGGGTATACACCATGAGGAAGATTACGAGCATCATTAACCATGGGTATTGACCATGAGGAGGATCACGATCATCATTAACCATGGGTATTGACTATGAGGAGGATCACGATCATCATTAACCATGGGTATGGACCATGAGGAAGATCATGATCATCATCATCACCAACCATGGGTATAGACCATAGAGGATCATCATCATCATTAACCATGGGTATAGACCACTAGGAGGATCATGATCATCACTAACCATATGTATACACCATGAGGAGGATCATGATCATCATTAACCATGGTGTATACACCATGAGGAGGATCACGATAATCATTAATCATGGGTATAGACCAAGAGGAGGATCACGATCATCATTAATCATGGGTATAGACCATGAGGAGGATCACAATCAACATTAACCATGGGTATAGACCATGAGGAGGATCATTATCATCATTAACCATGGGTATAGACCATGAGGAGGATCACAATCAACATTAACCATGGGTATAGACCATGAGGAGGATCATGATCATCATTAACCATGGGTATAGACCATGAGGAGGATCACAATCAACATTAACCATGGGTATAGACCATGAGGAGGATCATTATCATCATTAACCATGGGTATAGACCATGAGGAGGATCACAATCAACATTAACCATGGGTATAGACCATGAGGAGGATCATTATCATCATTAACCATGGGTATAGGGTATAGACCATGAGGAGGATCATGATCATTAACCATGGGTATAGACCATGAGGAGGATCACAATCAACATTAACCATGGGTATAGACCATGAGGAGGATCATGATCATCATTAACCATGGGTATAGACCATGAGGAGGATCACAATCAACATTAACCATGGGTATAGACCATGAGGAGGATCACAATCAACATTAACCATGGGTATAGACCATAAAGAGGATTATCATCATCATTAACCATGGGTATAGACCATGAGGAGGATCACAATCAACATTAACCATGGGTATAGACCATGAGGAGGATCACAATCAACATTAACCATGGGTATAGACCATGAGGAGGATCACAATCAACATTAACCATGGGTATAGACCATGAGGAGGATCACGATCATCATCAACCATGGGCATAGACTATGAGGAGGATCATGATCATCATTAACCATGGGTATAGACCATGAGGAGGATCACGATCATCATTAACCATGGGTATAGACCATGAGGAGGATCACGATCATCATTAACCATGGGTATAGACCAGGAGGAGGATCACGATCATCATTAACCATGGGTATAGAACATGAGGAGGATCATGATCATCATTAACCATGGGTATAGACCATGAGGAGGATCACGATCATCATTAACCATGGGTATATACCATGAGGAGGATCATGATCATCATTAACCATGGGTATAGAACATGAGGAGGATCATGATCATCATTAACCATGGGTATAGACCATGGGAAGGATCATGATGATCATTAACCATGGGTATACACCATGAGGAGGATCACGATCATCATTAAACATGGGTATAGACCATAAGGAGGATGACGATCATCATTAACCATGGGTAATACCCATGGTTAATGATGATGATGATCCTCTATGGTCTATTCCCATGGTTGGTGATGATGATGATGATCCTCCTCATGGTCTATACCCATGGTTAATGATGATCATGGTCCTCCTCATGGTTTATACCCATGGTTAATGATGATCATGGTCCTCCTTATGGTCTATGGCCATGGTTAATGATGATGATGATGATGATCCTCTTTATAGTCTATTCCCATGGTTGGTGATGATGATGATGATCCTTCTCATCGTCTATGCCCATGATTAATGATGATCATGATCCTCCTCATGGTCTATACCCATGGTTGGTGATGATGATCATGATCATGATCTTCCTCATGGTCTATACCCATGGTTAATGATGATGATGATCATGATCCTCTTTATGGTCTATACCCATTGGGTATAGACCACGAGGAGGATCACGATCATTATCATCATCAACCATGGGTATAGACCATGAGGAAGATCATGATCATCATCATCATCATCATCAACCATGGGTATAGACCATGAGGAAGATCATGATCATCATTAACCATGGGTATAGACCATGAGGATGATCATGATGATCATCATCATTAACCATGGGTATCGACCATGAGGAGGGTCACGATCATTATCATCATCAACCATGGGTATTAGGGGGCAGGGAAAAAACACTTTTATTTGAGTTGCAGGCTGCACTTTTCAGGCATCGTTTGTATGGCTGTAACAAACACCTGTGCAAAATTTCATGCCATTTCATGCATACTTACCCTGCCGCATCGAGAACGACTTTTTGTCAACTTTTAGTGTATACCAAAAATTAGGTGTCATTTAATGTTTTCCAGGATAATGATACATTTTACATGGGTGACATCGATTTAATTCACATGTTATTTTACAGGTACACCGTATAGAAAATCATTACAAGTTCATATTGAAATTCTTTTTTGTGCGGAACCTTGGCATCATTTTCCAAGACAATAATCTTTGCCTAATATATCCATCTCTCGATTCGTATCCCGTCACTTCAGTGCAAGCTTCAGTCATCACTTTTATGCCTCTCTCGACCGCCTGAGTGCTGTTTGGCCACTTGGGCACCACTAATGGTGTCTCAAGAATGTCATTAACCTGTAGATTTGACAGAGAAGCAATGTAAGGAGGCTCAGTCTTGAGTTCATTCCTCCAGTTAATCATGGAATGATAGTTTTTTGCTTGCCACTTTAGTTTCGGAGTCACCACCTTTCTCATGTTGACTACAGGAGGCACATCCTCATTCCCATCTCCATCTTTACCCTCCTCATCAGTATAGTTTAACAAATTCTCGTCAACAGCAGCATCAGAATCTTCCTCCTCCTCTTCAGATCTGCCAGTGCATTCTTCCTTTTGCTGATTCTCCTCTTTAATTTTTCTTATCATTGAGACAGCTTTTTCTCTATCAGTCATGTCCTCATCTGCACACATACCAAGAAGAAGTTGATCTGTGTGGGCGAAGTATGCATTTCTCTGGACAGCCTTCTTCACTATCGTCTCCTCCTCACTATTCAGGTGTTTCATATATAGCAGGGACTGGAATACGTTCCTTGAGCCGTGTGTTACGTAAGGGTGTATCTTGATGTAAAACCACATTGGAGCACTGAACTTTATTATTGTAATGACAATTCTTTTCAACTCATGGCTGGGTCTTGATGTTGCTACATACAGCCTGAGGATTCTACTCCATAAGGTGTTCCACCTTGACACACAGGGAGGACCTGGTTCAATAGCAGCCAAGTCATCTTCAACAACACCTGTGATAACTCCTTTACAAATCCTATACAGGTATTTCTGATCCCGGGACAGATCTTTCTCCACTTCATCATTAAACACAGGGAAATCAGGGAAACTGACTTGCTGGAAGGCGACAACTGGAAGCTCAGACAAAGACTCCTTGATCTGCTTTCCAATGGGACCACGCCAATGCTCAGGACCACTTGGTTTACCATCATAGTGATAAAAAACTGCGCGGAAAGGCAGCTCATTTCCGTGAAGCTGACATATGAAATAATGGAGCGGGTGACCAAGTAACATTTCAAGATGATGAATGACTCCATTTTCTGATCCTACATTTACATTGGTTCCATCACAACCAACACACACAATGGGCTGCTGGGTTAGATTTTTCTCCACCAGAAACTCGTGAATAGTTTTAGCAATCTGCTTTCCGTGTCCAGTCTTGGGAGTCACATGTGTGAGATATTCATTGCCAGGCTCAACCATGATGACATAACGATATTTCACCATCATCCTCGAACTCCATTTCTCGGTCTTCTCATTCTTTATCATCACACGAGTGGCGGTCTTCTTACCATCAAAATAGAGTGACGTCAAATTATGAAAAAAAAGTTGATAAACACTGAACAGAACATTGCACCGCCACAGCGGCTGTTTGGCTAGTACTGTAGGTAAATTTAAAAATTTCAGTAGAAAATGCGGCAAACTAAACCTCGACATATCAGCTTCAAATTTGGCATGGAGTCTTAGATATGTATAAGGAACAATGCCTGAAGAGTGCAGCTTTGAGCAAAATTTCACTGCCCGCTAATGGGTATAGACCATGAGGATGATCATGATGATCATCATCATCAACCATGGGTATAGACCATGAGGAGGATCACGATCATCATTAACCATTGGTATAGACCATGAGGAGGATCACGATCATCATTAACCATGGGTATAGACCTTGAGGAGGATCGTGATCATCATCATCATCACCAACCATGGGCATAGACCATAAAGAGGATCATCATCATCATTAACCATTGGTATAAACCATGAGGAGGAACACAATCATCATTAACCATGGGTATAGACCATGAGGAGGATCATGATCATCATTAACCATGGTTATAGACCATGAAGAGGATCATGATCATGATCATCATCACCAACCATGGGCATAGACCATAAAGAGGATCATCATCATCATTAACCATTGGTATAAACCATGAGGAGGAACACGATCATCATTAACCATGGATATAGACCATGAGGAGGATAATGATCATCATCATCATTAACCATGGTTATAGACCATGAGGAGGATCATGATCATCATCATCATTAACCATGGGTATAGATTGATAAAATATATACCCAAGACCAAACCCAGTGCCTCTAGGAATACGAGGCGATCCCTACACATGAACCATGCGGCGGTCGACAAAGTTAAGAAGAAAACCCAGAAATTCAAGACGTGGGTTGGGTCAAAATATGAGCAGGGCAGGAGGATGTATGCAAGAGCCAGAAACCAAGCAAAGATAGAATGTAGAAGAGCTGAAAATGAGTTCCAGAGGCTGGTTGCAAAAGAGGTCAAGTCAAACCAAAAGGCGTTTTACCACTATGCAAAGTCGAAATTAAAAACACAAATAGGAGTTTCAGACCAAAAGCTTGAAGATGGTTGTTACGCAGATTCTGACCAGGATAAAGCTGAGGCATTGAACAGCTTCTTTTCCTCGGTGTTCACAAGACAGGATGCGATTAACCTTCCTGCGTTTGAGGACAGATGGATCGACACAGCACTGACCCTCATTGTGTTCACAGAAGAGGGTATTAGAAATAAACTGTCAAAGCTAAAGGTCCATAAGAGACCCGGCCCTGACATGGTACATCTTAGAGTGCTAACAGAGTTGAGCAACGAGCTTGCCGAGCCCCTGAAGCTCCTGTTTTGTTAATGCCTGGATGAAAGAAAGGTCCCCAGTGAATGGAAAGTGGCTTATGCAAGTCCTATCTTCAAGAAGGGCGATCGTCACTCCACGAACAACTATAGACCGGTGAGCCTGACCAGCATAATATGTAAAGTACTTGAGAGTATTATCAGAGATGCCGCGATGGAACATCTACTACGAAACAACCTTGTAAAGGATTGCCAACACGGTTTTATGCCGGGGCGCTCCTGCTTAACACAATTGCTCAAGGAATTGGATATTTGGACCCATATTCTGGAACGGGGTGGTAATATCGACAATTTTTACCTAGATTTTGCCAAGGCTTTCGACAGTGTACCCCACGAAAGGCTGAAAATCAAACTGGAAGGGTACGGAATTCGGGGAAATGTCCTAGTGTGGATAGAAGACTTTCTACATGACCGGAAACAGTGTGTGGTGATTAATGGCACGAAATCATCATCCGTACCTGTCACAAGCGGGGTACCACAGGGCAGTGTATTGGGCCCGTTGTTGTTTGTTTGTTTCATAAATGACATGCCTGACATTGTACATTCCTCCACACATATGTTTGCCGATGACGCCAAGTTATTTCGGGAAATGAAGAACCAAGCGGACTGTGAAGAGCTGCAGAAGGACCTCTGTGGGCTCCAAGAATGGTCGAAGAAATGGCTGCTGAGATTCAATGTCACGAAGTGTAAGAGGATGCACCTGGGGTGTACCAACGGTAAGGAGGCATATCATATGTCCCAACGGGATGAAGAAACTGCACTACAGTATTTGAGACTGAATCTGAGAAGGACCTAGGTGTGTATGTTGACAATGAGCTGAATTTCTCGGGCCATTGCGAGAAGAAGGTAAATCAGGCAAATAAATTATTGGGTCTTATAAGAAGGGTGTTCAGATATTTAGATGGTCCGTCTCTCGTAACGATCTTCAGGAGTGAAGTGCTTCCCCATCTGGAGTACTGTCTCCCCGTCTGGTCCCCGAGATATGCTAGCGACTGTCAGTTGGTTGAAAATGTTCAAAGGAGGGCCACCAGACTGGTGCCTGCACTTCGGCACCTCAACTACCCTGAGAGATTGGAGCGCCTGAACTTGCCAAGCTTGTACTATAGACGGGCAAGGGGTGACCTAATTGAGGTGGAAAGCATCTCAAGGGGCACTACTTTGTCAGGTGTCCTTACTTGGAGCTGGCGGACGCTCGCCCCACAAGGGGTCACAGCTCAAGATTGAAGAAGCAGCAAGTCCAGAAAACTGTGAGGACAAACTTTTTCGGAGTGAGAGTTGTGAACTCTTGGAACAATCTACCAGAAAGTGTTGTGACGGCACCAAGTGTGAGCTCTTTCAGGACAAGACTTGACCAACACTGGAGCGGGTTCAGGTACATTCAGGAGCCAGTGCATGTCCAGTACTTGCCAACAGTGCATAACAGAGTCATGGCCGATCGCCCAAGCGGCTAACAAGCCGATCATTTGGTGAAGAGGATAAAAGAAAAGGAAAAGTAATCAGAGACGTGACCGATCGCCCAAGCAGCTAACGAGCCGATCAGTGGTGAAGAGGATAAAAGTAAAAGAAACTCCCGTGCTACTTCTGGGTGGTGGTGTTCTAAAGCTAGTATATCACTGAGGTGAATAGGGAGTCAATGAGCATAGTTGACACTGTTGTTTGCAAAGAAATAAGGTATAAGTTCTAACAGAACATTGTGTTACATTTCAAAATTTGCTTCTCTGAATGATCGGACTAGTATGAATATGGTCAACTTCATGTCAAGGGCAACATTCCAGAATTAAAACTGTGGACTTTCAGATTTCCTTTGGTCACATCACTCTTCAAATCTCAAGGTTGTATCTTTAGGCACACCTGAACAGTGCTCATTATATGCGTCCTTCATAAGCTTGTACAGACTACAAGCAGTAATCTGATGTGCATGGCGTGTTCTTGTGACTCTAGATGCCAAGAGGAAAAACTCTGCTGTACATGATGAGGCCATTCCTGCCTTTACATGGAAATCACCTGAATTGATGAACACAATAATTTTTATGCCATAAAGGAAATCTCACATCCACATTTGGTGGCCATCTTGGAACTTTAAATGCCCAATCAAATAGATTTGAGAAGTTACCCATATTGAATATTCATGCCAATTTTCATACTTGAATCACCATTTGCAAGATTCCCTAAAAAAATTGACACTTAGCCGCTCCCCTATTCTATCTGAACATGCCTTGGTCCCAAGATTGAGGGTCAACCACCCCAAGATAGCCACTACTTCAAGTCTTACTAGCCACCCTTCATTCCCAATATCTTAGCCCAGGCAAGATGAAAAAGGAAAAAAGATAAAAATGTAATTGTCAATTTAAACTAACCTGTTAAGATCTAGAGTATTAAGGGATTCAGTGAAGACGGCAACACTTGCATTAAAAGCCTGAGCAGCATCAGCAAAGAATTCTGAAATTAAAAAAATACAGCAGTACAGTAATACTGTAGCTTTTTAAACACATCAGTATAGTGACAGATTGTTATACATCAGTCCAGTAACAGCTTGTTAAATACATCAGTCCACTAACAGCTGTTAAATAAATGTTAAAATGACTAATAATTTCAATATAAAATGCAAAAATATTAAAGAGCACAACTTTCTTGATATTTACTCCACTGGAAACGAATGTAAACATAGAACAGATTACTGAATTGGCAGACTAGCCCATCAGCTGATGCTCACAACAAAACGTGATGTTCATAAGGGTTTCGTTAATCGAATATTTGTTCGTTAACCGAATTGAAGATTCTTATGGAAGGTAATTCATTAACCGAAATTTCGTTAACCGAGGGACCAATGTATATATATATATATATATATATATATATATATATATATATATATATATATATATATATATATATATATATATATATATATATATATATATATATATATATATATATATATATATATATACAGTAGTACCCCACTTAATGCGGTCAACTGAACCCACAGGGTACCGGGTTAAGTGGTGTTAAGTGAAAACCGCGTTAAGTGAACAACAGAACATATGGGATTAATTCCAATAGAGACTGGCCGGACCCCCAAATTCTACTTTTTCCGACACAATACCTATGTTCTAGTAAAAATAACATCTTAATTTTATGATGGTACATGCACACAATTAATACTTAAGAGAAATAGAGAAATACAGTCGCCAAGTTAATGTCCATTCAAATAATGGACTCAACTCCCTTCCCCTCTTCTCACACTACACTCGCTGGCTCTTCCCTCTCTGAAAAATTTTTGGGGGAAAACCACTAAATATTAATAAATAATACCTCAGACTAAAGTTAGGATAATATAATTGACATTGCTGGATTCCTTGTAAGACCAGGAATATTTTGAATATAAATGTCATATATTTTGCACAAAAGATAACATATTTACTCAGAGTAAACATTATATCTAAAATTTGTATGTCTAATGCAAAATCTATGATGTTTATATTCAAAATGATCATCAAATTGTAAGAATTCCAGCAATGTAAATTATATTCTGGCCGGGTAATTTGTATGAATTTTATGAGCTAAAACAAATATCTTCAGTTAATAAAAAAAAAAAATATTCTTCACGACACTATCTGTCAATCAAAGTACCCCACCTTGCCTCCCCCCCTCTTCCAACCGCGGTGGTCCGTCCCAACCCTCCCCCCCACCCCCCACCAATCCTCCCTTCAAGAGATGTTGGGTGAAAAAACTAAATTTTAACATTTAGTATTAAATAATACCTCAGATTAAAGTTAGGATAATATAATTGACATTGCTGGATTCCTTGTAAGACCAGGAATATTTTGAATATAAATGTCATATATTTTGCACAAAAGATAACATATTTACTCAGAGTAAACATTATATCTAAAATTTGTATGTCTAATGCAAAATCTATGATGTTTATATTCAAAATGATCATCAAATTGTAAGAATTCCAGCAATGTAAATTATATTCTGGCCGGGTAATTTGTATGAATTTTATGAGCTAAAACAAATATCTTCAGTTAATAAAAAAAAAAAATATTCTTCACACTGTAACAGATGGTCGGTCGGTCCCTCCGTACCAGATGTGTGGGAAAACCAGAATATTTACCTTTTTAGGAATAAATAATTCCTCAAACTAAAGTTAGGATAATATAATTGACATTGCTGGATTCTTTGTAAGACCAGGAATATTTTGAATATAAATGTCATATATTTTGCACAAAAGATAACATATTTACTCAGAGTAAACATTATATCTAAAATTTGTATGTCTAATGCAAAATCTATGATGTTTATATTCAAAATGATCATCATGCTGTAAGAATTCCAGCAATGTAAATTATATTCTGGCCTGGTAATTTGTATGAATTTTATGAGCTAAAACAGACAGGCAGACAGGCAGGCAGGCAGGCAGGCGGGTGGCGGGTGGGGCGAATCTAAAAATAGCGTCTCGAGCCGGACACTCAGGTGGAAAAAACCCGTGTTAAGTGAAAGTTCGGCTCTGGCGAGGCACCGCGTATACGTGAAATCGCGCTAAGCGAAACCGCGTTAAGCGGGGTACTACTGTGTGTATATATATATATATATATATATATATATATATATATATATATATATATATATATATATATTATATATATATATATATATATATATATAGTCATGCGCCGGTTAACGTCCAACGAACAACGTCCGATCACATATACGTCTGTGCCCCCCCTCAAAAAAAAAACTTCCGTGACGCCTGCTGGACCACCACTCCACGACCCCCTGACGGAGACATGATGATCCTCCCCATACTGGCCAGATATTATGTTAAAGGAATATGCTTCCTTCCTTAGGCTTTTTTTAAGCATTTGCCTCCAGGTGTAATGTTAACCTACATCTATTGAAAAAATCTTTCACCTACAAATTGACAATAACACATTTGCTGTAATCAGACATATCTAGTTGCCTCAACAATTGCAACCCCAGTTGCAATTGGGGTTGCAATTTCAAATTCTGTGTCATTACTAAGGAATAACGAAGTCTCTGGTGCACTGTAATATTAAGAGAGAAACGGAGGACTCAGGCGTCCTGAAGCGAGAGAAAACGGACTCATATGATGGGGGACACAAGCAGACAGACCTGACACTCACTTACTTGACAAGTTTTACCAACCATTAGTTGTGTACGTTATCTAGTGAATTTAGTCAATATTGTACAGTACAAGTACACTGCAATACAGTGGTCCCTTTGGTTAACAATGGACCTAAGTGCAAACCTGTACTGTAGATGTACTAAATGATTACGGTACTAAAATTGTTATGTCTATTGCAAATATAGATTGTTTATACAGGTATTGAAATAAATCACTATCTTACAAGAATCCCAGCAATGTAAGTTATATTCACCCAGGTTATTTGGGTGGCAAATTATGAAAAGAGCTTAGTCACTCTTAAGGAATGATAAATAAACACGCAGGCCTTCAGCGCCAACTGTCAAATCATATCTCAAATAAATAAACAAACACCAGACACTCTGTCACCTCACCTCTCGCTTACCCCTGCTCCCCCCATCTTCCCAGGCTCACTGGCTACCTCCCTCCTTGCCTTCCTCCTTGTGTCCCCAGACAAAAGATTGGTGATAACTTTATGCTTTAAGGTGTTTATTTTATATAATATCTCAAACTGAAGTTAGGATAAAATAAATTGCATTGCTGAAATCCTTGCAAGACGGAGATTAATTTCAATATAAACGTCATATATTTTGCTCGAGATAAAAATTGTAGTACATTAGTGTACAATACTGTATAGTAGGGAGTGACAGTTTGGCAAAAGTTTTCAAAATCAAGTGGCTTGGGTTGGATTATTTGTCTATCGGCCACGCTGGTTCCGAATATGTTTGAATCTTTAACATCAGTGCATTAGAAGGTTTGTGGATACTTTTCGGTTCGACATAAAAAAAACAAGAATGGTAGACATTCTTTATTATTGGCATGTATGCTTCAATTTATCAGCAGCACACTAGCACAGTTGGCACACTAACATTGGCTGTCCCCACAGTGTCCCCTCAGTCCCCGTGTCCCCACAGTCTAGCACTGGTAGTCCTCTTTCTTAGCCCTCCGCTTGTTTCTCTTCCTGGCCTCCAGCTTGTTCCAGGTGACCTGGTCCTGCTGCCAGGCAGAGCTGGCCACGTCTGCCGCCTCCGTGGTGAGCTTCACTCCTCTTTCCACTGCGGTGGTGGTGCAGGGCAGACCTGGCTCACTGTACGGTTCCTCCAGAAATTGCTCCAGTTCCTGGTCACTGTGCTGGAACAGGATGGGAGGGGAGGAGCTGGCCTTCTGCAGATCAACCAACTCTGACAGCTTGGTGGCTGCCAGATTCAGTTGAGGGTTCCTCACTTTCCTCACTGTCTTTCTCTTGTGCCTTTTTTCCTTCTTCCTCAGCTGCTTGATGATGTTTAGGGCCAACTCCCTCTCACTCTTGTCCATGGAGGCCAGCAGTGAGACCAGCACCACCTCGTGCTGGCCGAAGTAGCCGTTGAACTGGAGGTATGGAGTAAGCAGCTCCACTTCCTCCAGGGTGCAGTACGTCCTCACCCGGTTGATGATGGCGAGGAGGTGGCGTGGGCCCTCCAGTAGCAGATTCCTCTGCCTGATCTCCAGGAAGGAGGGCACGTAGATAAGGATGATGAAGGAGGTCATCCGTCTCTGTGACTCGCTGGGGGAGGTGGTGCTCATGTAGGCCCTCAGCTCCCTGCTCTCCGTTTGTTGCAACCGTCGCTAAGGACAACCAGGAGGTCGGTGGTGTCAATACCGCGCTCCTCCAGGAAGGCCAGCAGGCTGGTGGCCAGGTCTACCCCCTTTCCCCCCACCGGGACCAGGTGACCAAGGAACTCCTCACCAGGGAAGCCGATCACTGCACAGTCTTCCCTCTTTTCCATGGCGAATCTCTTGTGGTTCTTCTCACCTACACCAGTCACTATCTTGTTCTCATTGATCCTCTCATCTACCATGAGACCTCTGACCTTGAATCCCCTGAACTTTTCTTTTTTCTGTTCTCGTGACCTCTTCCTGACTCTCTCCACTTTCTTCCAGTTAGTCACTTTAGACTTGTCCCCTTCAGTTATGATGTTGTCTGCAGCTCTGATGGTGTTTGCGATGTGAGCCACTGCATCATTGGATACCTTGAACCTGTCAGCAGTTTCTCCGATCCTGTCCTCGGCTTCTTTCTCCCTTTTCCTTTTCTCTGATCTTGCTCTCCTGTCGACCATAGCCTTGAACTCATTGTCATTGACATCCTTATAATCACTATCTTCTTCCTGAGCACTGTCATCCACTGCCGACACTTTACACGACATCCTCTCCATCTCCTCCTTACTCTTTGACCTCATCTTCTCAGTTTTCCTCTCTTCCTCAGCCCTTTTCTTTGCCCTCTTCGCTTCCTTCTCCCTCTCTTCTTTCAGCTTGGCAGTCACAATTTTGTCAACACCATCAATGCAGCCCTCCCTTCCCGGTTTCCTCTGGGCTGCCAGGAAGCTTTTCTCTCGTTCGTGCACTTTGCTGTCGTCTGCCACATCAAACAACTTCTCAGCTATATCCTCATCTTCAGCTTCCCGTTCTTCGTTTTCTTCCTTTTCTGTTTCTGTCCATTTCCCTTCATCATCATCGTCTCCCTCCGCATCCTCCACAGGTCGTGGACTCTCATTTTCACCCTGATTTCAGAGATAGTGGGGACAGTGGCCTTCCTATACACATCCAGTACCTTCTCAGTCACCTTGTTGGTGGCATCCATATAATCAAAAGCATTTGTTCTTCTCCTTAACCTCTCGTTTTCTGCTTCATAAGCCAGGGCACTTCCAACTTCCTTGTTCAGAGGCAACTTGTTAGATGGCAGAGGCATCCGAACCCCGAACACCTTATCGTTACCCTGGCGCAGCTGAGTGTTGCTAATCTTAGGACGACCCATCTTGGTGGCGGCCCTTTGAACTAACTGCAAAACAACACAGAAAAAACAACTTTCAGCACTTCAATATCACCACCTATTGAACAATATTTTATTCAAAAGTATGGACTGAGATTTTGTCCTTAACTGTCCAAGTCAAGCTACTTGGGCTGAATTCGTTGATCAGTCCTGGGACGAATATTACCAACGGCGTGAATAGATTCCGTGGAATAAATTCAGGGCATTCCCGTCCAGGGAGCCTCAACAAACTCTGTAAATATTGCCATTGGCCTGCCATTGGCACATATACGGAGTTTGGTAATGTTCCATGAGCGGGAATGTCCTGAATTCATTCCACGGAATCTATCCACGCCGTTGGTAATATTGGGCCCTGGTTTTCGAAATATACGTATGTGGTGACTTGCAGCAAAAATATCGGCATAATTTGTAGTGCATTGAGTTGTAAAACAATAGCATATTATGAACCAGTGTACACAGTAGTCGAATAATCCAATTCAATAACTTGATTTTAACAGGTTGTGCCACATTGCCAGTCCCTTTATTATTTACAGTTTTTTCGCGTTTTTCATGCCAAACCCAAAAGTATCCACAAACCTTCTAATGCAATGATGTAAAAAACTCAAACATATTCGGAATTAGCGTGGCCGATAGACAAATAATCCAACCCAAGCAATTAGATTTTGAAAACTTTTGCCAAACTGTCACTCCCTACTGTATAGTATTACCCCGCTTTATGCGTTTTTTTACGCGTTTACGCGGTACCCTGCCAGACACAGAATGCTTACTTTACGCGGTGCGTGTACTCTTTTAAGGGGAGAACGGCTGGTGGTCATTTCTTGCCGCGCCATTTTTGGATTCAAACCTCCCGCCATCTCTCCCGCCATGTTGAGTAAGCAGCGCGAGTAGGTTGAGCAGTGTATGTCTTTGTTGCGTTATCGGTGACGTCATATGACGTATCGGACTGTGATTGGTCCAAGCATCCTTACCTCCCTCCCCCGCTAGCTGTGACTGGTTCAATGTAATATGACGTGCCCGCGGTGGGAGCATGCAAGCCCCTTGACCTACCCGCGTCATTTACACCCCTCCTGGCTACACCGTGTATATCGGTATCTATTGTTCCATAAGAATGGCTTCCGCCAGACCACCACCACAAAGAAACCTTGCATTACCTGGACCCAGCCGCCCAAAGACAAAGAAGATACGACATTACCTAAGCTACGAAATTAAATACAAGATCATCCAAGAGTTGGAGAAAGGAACAAGACAGGTTGATCTTGCGCGCCAGCACGGTGTTAATGAATCTACGATCCGGACGATCAAGAAGGATGCAGCCAAGATAAAAGAACACATGAACATCACAAAGTCTAGAGGTGCTTCTATGATCAAGTATTGCCACAACAAGGTGCTTCTCAAGATGGAGAAATTACTTGTGAGCTACTTGATTCATCAGGCACGACGGAACATGGTGGTGGACACGCGCTCAGTTAAGGAGTACGCACGTGAACTGTATGCTGCAGTGTCATGTAAGATGGGAATTGCAGAGCCCAAATCCTTCAATGCTTCCTCTGGGTGGTTGCAGAGGTTTAAGAAGAGGAACAAGATCACCAACATTAACATTGGTGGTGAAGAAGCTAGTGCTGACCGTGTTGCGAGGGACTTTCCTCCGTTTTTACGTGAGATTATGGAGGAAGGACAGTACACCAACGACCAGGTATTTAACATGGACGAATCTGGTCTTTTTTGGAAAAAGCTACCTTCCAAGACCTTCATTGTGAAGAATGCCAGCAAGTGTCGGGGCCGGAAGTTGCAGAAGGAGCGCGTCACCGTCCTGTTTCCCACCAATGCCTACGGTACCTGTAAGCTCAAGTTATCGGTGATCCACACAGCACACAAGCCGCACACCTAAAAGAGCATGGACATGACCAAGCTAAATGTCCACTGGCTGACTGCACGTAAGGCGTGGATGTTCTCTACTCTGTCCCTCTCCTGGTTTCATGACAGTTTCATTCCCGACGTGAAGAAATTCTGTGAGCAACAGAATGTTCCATTCAAAATTTTGTTGCTGCTTGACAACGCACCAGGACACTAGCCCATACAGTTGAATCGTCACCCCAATGTAAAAGTGGTCTTCCTTCCTCCCAACACTACGTCATTAATACAGCCCATGGACCAAGAATTAATCTGCAATGTGAAAGCTGCATTCTCTGCAAAGAAGTTTAAGCTCCTGAACGACTATACAAACACCAAGGATGAGTTGCGTAACCTGGGTGACACTGATAGCAAGAGCGAAGAGGACGAGGAACAACAGTTGGCAGAGCAAGAAGTACTTGTGAAACATTTTTGGAGAAAATTCAACGTCACGAAAGCTGTGGACTTCTTGGTGGAGGCGTGGGATCAGCTGTCTGTAGCAACGGTTCATCACGCATGGAGACATGTGTTGCAAGGTATTCCAAGTGGGAGGCAGAGTCAATCTGTGACTGGTGAGGTTCAGACTGTTGCAGTAGCAGTGGACCTTGCCAGAGAAGCTGCGCAGAGTGTTACAGCTGTAGGCTTCTCCCAGACCACCAACGACGCCATTGTGGAGTTGATAAGGGATCCTCATGTGACTGCTGACGAGATGTTACATGATGATGACGTCAGTGAAGAGGCAAGTGGTGCATCATCCCAAGAAGAACGCAAGTTATCGGATAGTAATGTAAGGGGTGCCATTGAGTGTCTTGAGAAACTGAAGCTCCTCCTTCCCGACGACCCTGACGATAACCGGTATGAAGTCTTCACTACCCAGCTGTTGCAGACTATGGAGCCCTACATCAAGGTGTATCAAAACAACATCAACACTAGCCGTCAACAAAGCATTACCGAGTTCTTCGCCCTCAACTCACCACAGCCAGCCCAAGCCAGTGATAGTGACAGAGACAGTGATGGTGACTTTGAGGGATTTGTCAGGGAGGCACTGATAAGTGTGGATGACAGTGATGAAGACTCACCTGAGGGCCAGTAGCCTGCCCTCTGCCTGGGAACCAGCCTCCATTCCCATACGCCGACTCATCTCTTCTACTAACGTAAGTGTTAAACCTAACCTTGTTTTTTTTCTAACCTAACCTACAGTATATTATTCTCTTATTGATTGTTCTCTTCTATATTATGTGTGTGTGCATACCATCATAAAGTTAAGATGTTATTTTTACTAAAACGTACGTATTGTGTTGGGAAAAAGTGGAGTTTGGGGTCGGCCCGGTCTCTATTTCAATTAATCCCATATGTTATGTTGTTCACTCTACGCGTTTCTCGCTTTACGCAGGCCGCCGTGGGTTCAATTGACCGCGTAAAGCGAGGGTTCACTGTTGTACATTTTATAATATTAAGTTTTTCAACTGTATTTTTGGGTAGATTTACATAAATTTCTTCATTTATTTTCATCCATTTACATGCACACACCATACTAAAAGAAACGTAAAAGAAATGCTGCAAATGACTTAAGTGCAAAGCTGGAGTGCACATGTACTAATTTGATTACGGTACCAAAATTGTTATGTCTAGTAGGAATTATAGCATGTTTATATTTAAATATATCGGCATCTTACAAGAATCCCAGCAATGTAAATTATATTCACCCAGGTTATTTCACTGTTTTTTTATAGGAGAGAAGCTTAGTCACTTAAGAACTGATAAATAAACACGCGTTAGACCTGGGCCTGTGCCAACTGTCAAACCGCTTTCCTTCCCCAACGCCCCCTCGCCCTGGTAGCTGTGATTGGTCTAATGTTATATGACGTGGCCTGGCCGCGCCAGTCTCATTGTTCTTAGTCACCGCATACACTGGTCTCTCTTGTGCCTGCTAATCTGTTCAACAATGGCTTCCGCTGGACCCCCACCACCCCAGAAAAACCTTGCATTACCTGGACCAAGCCGCCCCAAGCCCAAGAAGATACGACGCGCCCTAAGTTACGAAGTAAGGTACAAAATCGTGCAAGAGTTGGAGAAAGGAACGAGACAAGCTGATTTGGCGCGCCAGCATGGCGTGAACGAATCTACGATCCGGACGATCAAGAAGGATGCCGCCAAGATTAAAGAACACATGAGCATCGCAAAGTCTGCCGGTGCTTCAATGGTGAAGTATTGTCAGAATAAGGTGCTGCTCAAGATTCAGAACTTACTGGTGAGCTACTTAATTCATCAGGCAAGACGTAACATGGCTGTGGACACGTGGGCAGTGCGGGACTATGCTCGTGAACTGTACTCATCACTGGCGCGCAAGATGGGAATTGCAGAGCCCAAACCCTTTCCTCTGGGTGGCTACAAGGGTTTAAGAAACGAAACAAGACAACCAACATTAACATTGTTGGTAAAGGAGCCAGTGCTAACTGTGCTGCCGCCATGGTTCTTCCTCCATTCTTATGAGAAGTTATGGAGGAAAGACAGTACACCGACGACCAGGTGTTCAACATGGATGAATCCGGTCTGTTTTGGAAAAAATTACCTTCCAAGACCTTCGTTGTAAAGTCTGCTAGCAAGTGTCGGGCCGGAAGTTGCAGAAGGAGCGCATCACTGTCCTGTTTACCACCAATGCTTCTGGTACCTGTAAGCTCAAGTTGTCGGTGATCCACACAGCCCACAAGCTGCACGCCTACAAGAACAGGGGCATGACCAAACTAAATGTCCACTGGCTAACCTCACGTAAGGCGTGGATGTTCACTGGTCTGTCCCTCTCCTGGTTTGACGACTGTTTCGTTCCTGACGTGAAGAAATTCTGCGTACAAAATAACGTGCCATTCAACATTTTGTTGCTGCTTGACAACGCATCAGGACACTCGCCCCTACTGTTGGATCATCACCCCAGTGTAAAAGTGGCCTTCCTTCCTCCCAACACTACGTCGTTAATCCAGCCCATGGACCAGGAGTTGATATGCAACGTTAAGGCTGCATTCTCTGCAAAGAAGTTAAAGCTCCTGAACAACTACACCAACACCAAGGATGAGTTGCGTAACCTTCTGAGTGGCACAGGTAGTAAGAGCGACGACGAGGATTCAGAACAAGAGTTGGGAGAGCATGAAATGCGAGTTAAACAGTTTTGGAAAATGTTTAACGTAAAGAAAGCTGTTGATTTCTTGGTGGAGGCATGGGGGCAGCTGTCTGTGGCAACGTTTCGTCACGCGTGGCGGCATGTGTTGCAAGGTATCCCACGTGGGAGGCAGAGGCAACCTGTGGCTGGTGAGGTTCAGTCTGTTGCAGTGGCAGTGGACCTTGCAAGAGAAGCGGCACAGTGTTACAGCTGCAGGCTTCTCCGAGAGCACCAACGAAGACATCATGGAGGTAATCAGGGATCCTGAGGTGACTGCCGACGAGATGTTGGAAGATGATAACGTCAGTGAGGAGGCAGGTGGTGCGGCAGCACGAGAACAGAAGTTAACACATGGTGATGTAAAGGATGCCATCGAGTTTGCCGAGAAACTCAAGCTCATCCTTTCCAAAGACCCTGTCAATCACCGATATGAAGTCTTCAATAACCTTCTAGACCAAAGTATGAAGCAGTACATCAAGATGTATCACGACCACATCAACACTAGCCGTCAGCGTAACATCACGGACTTCTTCGCCCGCAACCCACCACAGCCAGCCCAAACCAGTGATAGTGACAGTGATGGTGACTTTGAGGGGTTAGTCAGGGAGGCTCTGACATCTGTGGTGGATAGTGATAATGATTCTTGTGAGGGCCACTAATCTGCCCTCTGTCTCAGAACCAGCCCCCGTCCTCATATGCCGACCCATCTCTTTTACTAACGTAAGTGATAAATTTTGATTTTTTTTTACCTGGTACAGTATATTATTCTCTTATTGATATTTCTCTTCTATATTATGTGTGCGTGCATACCATCATGAAATTAAAATAATATATATATATATATATATATATATATATATATATATATATATATATATATATATATATATATATATATATATATATATATATATATATACAGTTGTACCCCACTTAACGCGGTCAATTGAACCCAGAGGGTCCCGCGTTAAGTGAAAACCGCGTTAAGTGAATAACAGAACATATGGGATTAATTCCAATAGAACCCAGCCCGACCCCCAAACTCCACTTTTTGACGACAAATAACTATGTTGTAGTAAAAATAACATCTTAATTTTATGATGGTACATGCACACAATTAATACTTAAGAGAAATAGAGAAATACAGTCGCCAAGTTAATGTCCATTCAAATAATGGACTCAACTCCCTCCCCCTCTTCTCACACTACACTCACTGGCTCTTCCCTCTGAGAAATTTTTGGGGGAAAACCAGGTATAGTAATAAATAATTCCTCAAACTAAAGTTAGGATAATATAATTGACATTGCTGGATTCCTTGTAAGACCAGGAATATTTTGAATATAAATGTCATATATTTTGGACAAAAGATAACATAATTACCTAGAGAACAATTTTTATCTAAAAATTGTATGTTTAATGCAAAATATATGTTGTTTATATTCAAAATGATCAGCAAATTGTAAGAATTCCAGCAATGTAAATTATATTCTGGCCGGATAATTTGTATGAATTTTATGAGCTAAAACAAATATCTTCAGTTAATAAAAAAAAAAAATATTCTTCGACACTATCTGTCAATCAAAGTACCCCACCTTGCCTTCCCCCCCTCTTCCAACCGCGTGGTCAGTCCCAACCCTCCCCCCACCCCCCACCAATCCTCCATTCAAGAGTTTTTAACATTTAGTATTAAATAATACCTCAGATTAAAGTTAGGATAATATAATTGACATTGCTGGATTCCTTGTAAGACCAGGAATATTTTGAATATAAATGTCATATATTTTGGACAAAAGATAACATAATTACCTAGAGAACAATTTTTATCTAAAAATTGTATGTTTAATGCAAAATATATGTTGTTTATATTCAAAATGATCACCAAATTATAAGAATTCCAGCAATGTAAATTATATTCTGACCGGGTAATTTGTATGAATTTTATGAGCTAAAACAAATATCTTCAGTTAATAAAAAAAAAAATAATTCTTCACTGGGTAACAGATCGGTCGGTCGGTCCCTCCCTCCCCCCCACCCCCCACCAACCGTCCCAAGGAGATGTGTGGGATAACCACTAAATTTTAATAAATAATACCTCAAACTAAAGTTAGGATAATATAATTGACATTGCTGGATTCCTTGTAAGACCAGGAATATTTTGAATATAAATGTCATATATTTTGGACAAAAGATAACATAATTACCTAGAGAACAATTTTTATCTAAAAATTGTATGTTTAATGCAAAATATATGTTGTTTATATTCAAAATGATCACCAAATTATAAGAATTCCAGCAATGTAAATTATATTCTGGCTGGGTAATTTGTATGAATTTTATGAGCTAAAACAGGCAGTCAGGCAGGGTGGTGGGTGGGGGGTGGTGCGAATCTAAAAATAGCTCTCGAGCCGGACACTCACCGCGTATATGATGAAAAATGCCGCGTTAAGTGAAAGCGCGTTAAGCGGTAATATACTGTATATATATATATATATATATATATATATATATATATATATATATATATATATATATATATATATATATATATATATATATATATATATATATATATATATATATATATATATATATATATATAGTAATTTCATTTTACAAATACCAACCCACTGCCCCGCTTAAAGTGAAAACGCGTAAAGTAACAACATAACATAAGGGATTAATTGAAATAGAGACCGGGCCGACCCCCAAACTCCACTTTTTCAGACACAATACCTACGTTGTAGTAAAAATAACTTCTTAATTTTATGATGGTATGCACACACAATTAATAATTAAGAGAAATATAAATAATATTAGGTTTTTTAACACTTACATTAGTAGAAAAGATGGCTGGCCACACAGGGATGGGGGGTTGGTTCCGAGGCAGAGGGCAGATTATTGGCACCTCACCTGTATCACTTGTATCAATTGTATCACTATCCACCACAGAGGCTTGCAGGGCCTCTTTGTCAACCCCTCAAAGTCCATATAAGTCCATATCCTCACTTTCATTATCACTATCACTGACTTGGGCCGGCTGTGGTGGGTGGCGGGTGAAGAACTCGGTAATGTTTTGATGACTGGGCGACCTTGTGCGCACCCTGATCGCGCCGCTGTCCGCGTAAAAGGGTACACACACCGCGGAAAGTGAGCATTCCGTGTTCGGCAGGGTACCGCTGTCGGTGTCATCCAGCTTACGCAACTCATCCTTGGTGTTGGTAGAGTCGTTCAGGAGCTTGAACTTCTTTGCAGAGTACGCAGCTTTCACATTGCAGATCAACTCCTGGTCCATGGGCTGGATTAATGACGTAATGTTGGGAGGAAGGAAGACCACTTTTACGTTGGGGTGACGATCCATAAGTAGGGCCGAGTGTCCAGGTGCGTTGTCAAGGAGCAACAAAATGTTGAATGGAACATTCTGTTGCTCGCAGAATTTCTTCACGTCGGGAACAAAACAGTCGTCAAACCAGAAGAGGGACAGAGAAGAGGACATCCACGCCTTACGTGCGGTTAGCAAGTGGACATTAAGCTTGTTCATGTCCATATTCTTGTAGGCTTGTGGGCTGTGTGAATCACCGATAACTTTAGTTTACAGGTACCAGAGGCATTGGTGGTAAACAGGACGGTGATGCGTTCCTTCTGCATCTTCCGGCCCCGATTCTTCCTGGCATTCTTTACAACGAAGGTCTTGGAAGGTAGCTTTTTCCAGAAAAGACCAGATTCGTCCATGTTAAACACCTGGTCGTCAGT
The DNA here is from genome assembly GCF_018991925.1 of Homarus americanus. Lineage (NCBI taxonomy): Eukaryota > Metazoa > Arthropoda > Malacostraca > Decapoda > Nephropidae > Homarus > Homarus americanus. The sequence continues at coordinate 11,495,067 of NW_024735554.1, forward strand.
GTACTGTCCTTCCTCCATAACCTCACGTAAGAACGGAGGAAAATCTCTAGCCGCCACACGGTCAGCACTCGCTTCCTCACCACCAATGTTGATGTTGGTGATCTTGTTCTTCTTCTTAAACCTATGCAGCCAACCAGAGTAAGCAGTGAAGGATTTGGGCTGTGCAATTCCCAGCTTACGTGACACTGCTGCGTATAGTTCACGTGCGTACTCCTGCACTGAGCGCGTGTCCACCGCCATGTTGCGTCGCGCCTGACGAATCAAATAACTCACCAGCAAATTTTCCACCTTTGCCAGCACCCTGTTCTGGCAATACTTGATCATTGAAGCACCTGCAGACTTTGTGATTTTCATGTGCTCTTTGATCTTGGCTGCATTCTTCTTAATAGTACGAATCGTAGATTCGTTGACGCCATGCTGGCGCGCGAGATCAGCTTGCCGTGTTCCTTTCTCTAAATCTTGAATGATCTGGTATTTCACTTCGTAGCTTAGCCCACGGCGAGTCTTCTTGGGCTTAGGGCGGGTGGGTCCAGGTAAGGAAAGGTCTCTCTCTGGTGGCGGTGGTCGGGCGGAAGCCATTTCACAGAACAACTGATTCACGTATACACGGGGTGGCCTGGAGGGATGAAACTGCCGCGGCTAGGTCAAGCTTCGTCTTTCCTCCCTCCCTCCCTCCTCCGGGTGGACACGTCATAATACTTTAAGTCAATTACAGCTAGCAGCAGAGGGGGGGTAGGGATGCATGGCCAATCACAGTCCGATACGTCATATGACGTCAGTGATAACGCAACAGAGACATGCACTGCGCAACCTTACCGCGCGCGGCTTGCCCAGGCGGTGGCGGGAGGAGGCGGGAGCAGGCGGGTGGGGCGAATCTAAAAATAGCGTCTCGAGCCGGGCACTCTGCGCATATACGTGGAAAAAACCCGAGTTAAGTGAAAGTTCGGCTCTGGCAAGGCACCGTGTATACGTGAAATTGCGCTAAGCGTAAACCGTCATATATATTGTATGTATATATATATATATATATATATATATATGGTTGTTGCGTTGCCCCTAGTCCCATCAGTCCTTGAAACCCAAATCCTAACGATTTTATTTCTGTCCAATAGGTGAGCAGTTTTTTTTTTTTTTTACTTATCTGGAATTATTATTATTACAGGAGTATTAAATTTTTGCCCCTCAGGCCCTAATGTGGGTCAGTGACCTATTCCCGGGTGGGCTAATCCCCTTAAAAAAAAAAGCCGCGGGAAATTAAGGTTTGTTTACATCCGGCAGTTCGGCTGCGCTCTCTCTCTCTCTCTCTGCTTGTCTATACAGAGTACAACATTTAACCCTTCAATATATATGAGCAGTAAATAAGTGTTGCTTTCATATTCTTATGTAGAGTAATGACAATATATTTTCACATGTGCGCACTTACATACGAGCAGTCTCACTTTTTTTTTACCATTAATGGTTAGCTACTTATATTGTTCCATTTATTAACATTAAATAACATTACAGGTACTTCAAGCAACCATATTAATTTTTTTACATTAATTTTACTACAGCTAAACTCAGGGTCTTATTTTCTTCAGTTTTATATGTAGAACCAATCAGTCACTGGTTTCATAAGCTTTAACATAAACAATGCCGGCAGCCGTCTCGTCTCCTCTAATATTCCACGTATTATTAATAAATTGTATTGTTAATTTTGCACACACGTACATTAATTCAATAAAAACAAATTCAGAATCATTAATTAAAATATATATGAACAGTAAATAAGTGTTGCTTTCATATTCTTATGTAAAGTAATGATGATATGTTTTCACGTGTGCGCATGCGCACTTACATATGCGATCTCTCTTTTTCTTTACCATTATCGTTAGCTACTTCTATTGTTCCATTTATTAACATTAAATAACATTACTTAAAACAACCATATTAATTTTACTACAGCTACAACCAAGGTCTTATTTTCTTCAGTTTTATATGTAGAACCAGTCAGTCACTGGTTTTGTAATCAACGAATACAATGCTGTGTCATTTCCTCGTGTGTTTTAATATTCTACGTATTATTAATGAATTGTATTGCTCATTTTGCACACAAACATTAATTCAATAAAAAAGACATTCAGTAATAAACAATAATGAATCTTTGGTACATAAGAGAAATGACGCTGTTTACACGATTATGCACGTCGTCTGCACGTTGGCGGGCAGTTCAAACCCGTCAAAATTCAAGTTTCCGCCGTCAAAATTTTTATTTATTTACTTTTTGTGTGTTCCAATAAAATACGTTAAGAATTAAAAACTCGCGAAATTTGAGAAGCTACTATACGACATTTAAGCCTTCAATATGTCTTCAAAGAGACCATGATGCAGAGAAAGTGGTGCTAGTGCTTCCAGGCATAAACACAAGTCACTATCTATCCAGGAAAACGGTGAATTTCCATGGTCCGGCACCGGTCAGGTCCCGAGGTTGCCGGACTAGAGAGGTACATCCTGTATATATATATATATATATATATATATATATATATATATATATATATATATATATATATATATATATATATATATATATATATATATATATATATATATATATATATATATATATATATATATATATATATATATATATAATATATATATATATATATATATATATATATATATATATATATATATATATATATATACACATAAATACTGCTATATATACTATACTGTATATATGTACAGTAATACCCGCTTAATGCGGTTTTTAAGCTTAAGCCTTGATTTCACGTATCTTGTGATTGCCTGGCTAAACTGAACTTTCATAGCAGCGGGTTTTTCCGCGTATATCGCGCAAGTGTCAGCTCTAGAGCTGTTACAGGTCCATACCCCCACCCGCCACCCACTGCCTGTCTGCTGCCTGCCTGACTGCCTGTTTTAGCTCATAAAATTCATACAAATTACCCGGCCAGAATATAATTTACATTGCTGGAATTCTTACAATATGATGATCATTTTGAATACAAACATCATAGATTTTGCATAAGACATACAAATTTTAGATATAATGTTTACTCTGAGTAAATATGTTATTTTTTGTGCAAAATATATGGCATTTGTATTCAAAATATTTCTGGTCTTACAAGGAATCCAGCAATGTCAATTATATTATCCTAACTTCAGTTTGAGGTATTATTTATTATTAAAAAGGTAAATATTCTGGTTTTCCCACACATCTGGTAGGGAGGGTTGGTGGGGGGAGGGTGGGGGGGAGGGAGGGACTGAACGACCATCTGTTACCGTGTGAAGAATATTTTTTTTTTTATTAACTGAAGATATTTGTTTTAGCTCATAAAATTCATACAAATTACCCGGTCAGAATATAATTTACATTGCTGGAATTCTTACAATTTGATGATCATTTTGAATATAAACATCATAGATTTTGCATAAGACACAAATTTTAGATATAATGTTTACTCTGAGTAAATATGTTATCTTTTGTGCAAAATATATGACGTTTATATTCAAAATATTCCTGGTCTTACAAGGAATCCAGTAATGTCAATTATATTATCCTAACTTTAATTTGAGTTATTATTTAATACGAAATGTTAAAATTTAGTTTTTCACCCAACATCTCTTGACGGGAGGATTGGCGGGGAGTGGGTGGGAGGGTTGGGACTGACCGACCACCTGGCGTGGTTGGAAGAGGAGGGGAGGCAAGGTGGGGTACTTTGATTGACAGATGGTGTCGTGAAGAATATTTTTTTTTTTTAATAACTGAAGATATTTGTTGTAGCTCATAAAATTCATACAAATTACCCGGCCAGAATATAATTTACATTGCTGGAATTCTTACAATTTGGTGATCATTTTGAATATAAACATCATAGATTTTGCATTAGAAATACAAATTTTAGATATAATGTTTACTCTGAGTAAATATGTTAACTTTTGTGCAAAATATATGACATTTATATTCAAAATATTCCTGGTCTTACAAGGAATCCAGCAATGTCAATTGTATTATCCTAACTTTAGTTTGAGGTATTATTTATTAAAATTTAGTGGTTTTCCCCCAAAAATTTCTCAGAGGGAAGAGCCAGTGAGTGTAGTGTGAGAAGAGGGGGAGGGAGTTGAGTCCATTATTTGAATGAACATTAACTTGGCGACTGTATTTCTCTATTTCTCTTAAGTATTAATTGTGTGCATGTACCACCATAAAATTAAGATGTTATTTTTACTAGAACATAGGTATTGTTAGCGGAAAAAGTAGAATTTGAGGTCCGGCCAGTTTCTACTGGAATTAATCCCATATGTTCTGTTGTTCACTTAGCGTGGTTTTCACTTAACACGGTACCCTGTGGGTTTTATTGACCGCGTTAAGCGGGGTACTACTGTATGTATATATATATATATATATATATATATATATATATATATATATATATATATATATATATATATATATATATATATATATATATATATATATATATATATATATATATATATACATACATACAGTAATACCTCGCTTTACGTGGTCAACTGAACCCTGGGAGGCCCGCGTAAAGTGGGGAACGTGTAAAGTGAACAACAGAACATATGGGATTAATTGAAATAGAGACTGGGCCGACCTCCAAACTCCACATTTTCCCGACACAATATGTATGTTTTAATAAAAATAACATCTTAACTTTATAATGGTATGCACACACACATAATACAGAATAGAAATATCAATAAGAGAATAATATACTGTACCAGGTAAAAGAAAAATCAAGGTTTAACAAATATGTCATGGTAGGTTAGGTTAGAAAAATCAAGGTTAGGTTTAACACTTGTGTTAGTAGAAGAGATGGGTTGGCGTTCGGGAATGGAGGCTGGTTCCAAGGCAGACGGCAGGCTACTGGCCCTCAGGTAAGTCACCATCACTGTCATCCACATTTATCAGTGCCTCCCTGACAAATCTCTCAAAGTCACCATCATTGTCTCTGTCACTATCACTGGCTTGGGCTGGCTGTGGTGGGTTGCGGGCAAAGAACTCTGTAATGCTTTGTTGACGGCTAGTGTTGATGTTGTCGTGATACACCTTGATGTAGGGCTCCATAGTCTGCAACAGCTGGGGTGTGAAGACTTCATACCGGTTATCGTCAGGGTCGTCGGAAAGGAGGAGCTTCAGTTTCTCTACACACTCGATGGTACCCCTTACATTACCATGTGATAACCTGCGTTCTTCTCGGGATGACGCACCACCTCTCTCTTCACTGACGTCATCGTCATGCAACATCTCGTCGGCAGTCACATCAGGATCCCTTATTACCTCCATAATGTCGTCGTTGGTGGTCTCGGAGAAGCCTTTAGCTGTAACACTCTGCGCAGCTTCTCTGGCAAGGTCCACTGCTGCTGCAACAGTCTAAACCTCACCAGTCACAGATTGACTCTGCCTCCCACCTGGGATACCTTGCAACACATGTCTCCATGCATGACAAACCGTTGCTAGAGACAGCTGATCCCATGCCTCCACCAAGAAGTCCACAGCTTTCTTGATGTTGAATTTCCTCCAAAAGTGTTTCACAAGTACTTCTTGCTCTGCCAACTGTTGTTCCTCATCCTCTTCGCTCTTGCTATCGGTGTCACCCAGGTTACGCAACTCATCCTTGGTGTTGGTATAGTCGTTCAGGAGCTTAAACTTCTTTGCAGAGAATGCGGCTTTCACATTTAAGATCAATTCTTGGTCCATGGGCTGTATTAATGACATAGTGTTGGGAGGAAGGAAGACCACTTTCACGTTGGGGTGACGATCCAACAGTAGGGGCGAGGCGAGTGTCCTGGTGCGTTGTCAAGCGGCAACAAAATCTTGAATGGACAATTCTGTTGCTCACAGAATTTCTTCACGTCGGGAACGAAACAGTCATCAAACCAGGAGAGGGACAGAGTAGAGTACATCCACGCCTTACGTGTGGTCAGCCAGTGGACATTTAGCTTGGTCATGTCCATGTTCTTGTAGGCGTGTGGCTTGCGGGCAGTGTGGATCACCGATAACTTGAGTTTACAGGAACCGGAGGCATTAGTGGTAAAGAGGACGGTGATGCGCTCCTTCTGCAACTTCCGGCCCCGACACTTGCTGGCAGTCTTGACAACGAAGGTCTTGGAAGGTAGCTTTTTCCAAGAGACCGGATTCGTCCATGTTGAACACCTGGTCGTCGGTGTACTGTCCTTCCTGCATAATCTCATGTAAAAACGGAGGAAAATCTCTAGCTGCAACACGGTCAGCACTAGCTTCTTCACCACCAATGTTAATGTTAGTCATCTTGTTCCTCTTCTTAAACCTCTGCAACTACCCAGAGGAAGCATTGAAGGGCTTGGGCTCTGCAATTCCCATCTTACGTGACACTGCTGCGTACAGTTCACGTGTGTACTCCTGAACTGACCGAGTGTCGACCGCCATGTTCCGTCTTGCCTGACGAATCAAGGAGCTCACAAGTAACTTCTCCGTCTTGAGAAGCACCTTGTTGTGGCAATACTTGATCATAGAAGCACCTGTAGACTTTGTGATGTTCATGTGTTCTTTTATCTTGACTACATCCTTCTTGATGCAGCCAAATCAACCTGTCTTGTTCCTTTCTCCAACTCTTGGATGATCTTGTACTTCGCCTCGTAGCTTAGGGCAAGTCGTATCTTCTTTGGCTTAGGGCGGCTGGGTCCAGGTAATGCAAGGTTTCTTTGTGGTGGTGGTGGTCCGGTGGCAGCCATTCTTATGGAACAATGGATATCGATATACATGGTGTAGCCAGGAGGGGTGTAACTGACGCGAACAGGTCAACGGGCTTCATCGCTCCCGCGGCAGGGCACGTCATATTACATTCTACCAATCACAGCTGGCGGGGAGGGAGGTAAGGATGCGTGGCCCAATCACAGTCCGATATGTCATATGACGTCACCGATAACACAACAAAAACATACACTGCGCAACCTACTCGCGCCGCTTATCCAACAAGGCGAGATGGCGGGAGAGGGCGGGAGAGATGGCGGGAGGTTTGAATCAAAAAATGGCGCGGCGCGAGATGACCGCCAGCCGCTCTCCGAGTAAAAGAGTAGATGTACCACGTAAAGTGAACATTCCAGTTCTGGCGGGGTACCGCGTAAACGTAGAAACGCGTAAAGTGGGGTAATACTGTATAGTGAAAAATAAAATTACGTTCTTCCTTCCTTTACTTCTTTCATGAATTTCCCTGCTTTCCTCAATCCCCTCCCTCTTTGATGAGCAACTTACATCACAGCCCTCCTGCAAGTCGACCATGACCCCCCTCCACCCCATGTGACTTACAGTGCAGAAAGGACCCAGCTAGGTGCAGGGGTTAGATGGTGGATTGGATGATTACTTTTGACTACGATTACATGAATGATGTTGACATTAAGAATAACTTATTACCCATGAAATTTTTGAAAATCAATACAGAATTTTAATTTCTACCGATTGAAATAAGACTAAAATTTACACTGAACACAATATTCCTCTAGCATAATATTCTTCTCGTGTTTCTCTAGTTAGCGAATCAGTCAATCTGGCTCCACCATTCTGCTGGTACTGATGGAATGATAGAGAACATCATTCTTTTTCTTTTATCCTCTTCACCACTGATCGGCTCGTTAGCCGCTTGGGCGATCGGTCACGTCTCTGTTACGCTCTGTTGGCAAGTACTGGGCATGCACTGACTCCTGAATGTACCTGAACCTGCTCCAGTGTTGGTTAAGTCTTGTGTTGAAAAAGCTCACACTCAGTGCCGTCACAACACTTTCTGGTAGGTTGTTCCAAGAAATCACAACTCTCACTCCGATAAAGTTTGCCCTCACAGTTTTCCGGACTATGCCAAGACTATTTCTTTTTGGACAGAGTCCAAATCTCAAGTTTTAGAATAAAAAACATACTGGGCTTTAAAATAGCCCTTGACAAGAGTATCAAGAACAATGGAGGCATTTTTCCCTCTGTATGGCCACCTCTAATTTGGGTGGCCATTAGATAAATAAGGTACAGTGTACATGTTACCCTGGAAGGCCAAAGTAAACAATGATATGAAATTTTAAATTAGAAGAATTACAATATAACCTAAAGTACAGTATTACCCGCTTTACACGGTTTCACTTTCCGTGATTTCTCATTTACGTGGTATCTTGCCAGAACCGGACTTTCACTTTCCGTGGTGCATCTACTCATATACGCACGGTGAAGTATAATTTATTTTTTATTTTTTTATTTAGCTCATAAAATTCATACAAATTACCCTGCCAGAATATAATTTACATTGCTGGAATTCATACAATATGATGATCATTTTGAATATAAACATCATGGATTTTGCATTAGACATACAAATTTTAGATCTAATGTAATAATTTGGTTTACACAAAGCAAGTATTTTATTGTTTGTGCAAAATTTATGAAGTTTACATTCAAAATATTCCCTGACCTGCAAGGAATCTAGAAATGTCAATTATATTATCCTAACTTTAGTCTGGGTTATTATTTATTACTAAAAATGTAAATATACTATTTTCTCCCAATCGCTTCTCTGGTAGGGAGGGAAGGTGGGGGGTAGGAAGGGAGGGAGGGCGGAGGTGGGGTATTTTGATTGACAGATAGTGTCCTTGAGGAATATTTCTTTGTTTATTTACTGAAGATATTTGTTTTAGCTCATAAAATTCATACAAATTACCCGGCCAGAATATAATTTACATTGCTGGAATTCTTACAATATGTTGATCATTTTGAATATAAACATCATGGATTTTGCATTAGACATACAAATTTTAGATCTAATGTAATAATTTGGTTTACACAAAGCAAATATTTTATCTTTTGTGCAAAATATATGAAGTTTACATTCAAAATATTCCCTGACCTGCAAGGAATCCAGAAATGTCAATTATATTATCCAAACTTTAGTCTGAGGTATTATTTATTACTAAACGTTAAAATCTAGTGGTTTCACCCAAACATTTCTCAGAGAGGTAGGAGCTAGTGAGCTGGGAAGAGGGGGGGGGGGTGGGGGATTTGAGTCCATTATTTGAATGGACATTAACCTGGCGACTGTATTTCTCTTAAATATTAATTGTGTGAGCATACCATCATAAAATTTAGATGTTATTTTTACCACAACATAGGTATTGTGTCAGAAAAAGTGGAGTTTGGGGGTCGGGCCAGTCTCTATTGGAATTAATCCCATATGTTCTGTTGTTCACTTTACGCGGTTTTCACTTTCCGGGTACCCTGTGGGTTCACTTGACGTGTAAATCGGGGTACTACTGTACAGTAATAGCCTGAATACAGTACTTACGCCATGAAATATTTTGTGAAGAAATAAGCTCTCCATACTTTTCAAAAATATCTTGTTGAGCTCCAATGATAAAGGTGGCGTAGGTAACCAATGAAAATGGAAGTATCTGAAAAATAAAGGTAAAAATATTAAACATATCGGTAAGTATCCCTTAAGTTACCGGTATGTATAAAAATGTTAAACACTTTGACTACAGTATCTGAGTACAACTTCAACCATGTGAACCAGTACTGTTATTACATTAGTATTATCATCAAATATCTAATTGCATTAATAAAGTAAAATAGAAAATGTACAGTGTACTGTATATAACCTTAGACTCTGCAAGTACCACAGCCAAGTCCCCCCACAAGGCTGTCACGGCTGAGTGGAAGTAGAAACCTTTGTCATATATCTCATCTACCAGAGCGAAGGTTTCATACAAAGTGTGGTACATGGGCTCTCCAATAGTGTTCTAAAGGAAAAGAAAAGTTAATTACATATATTTCATGACTTAAGATCATTGACGACAACAAAATCCAATTATTTTTTTTTACATAAATCTTTCAATAGTATTCTATTATTCCAAAAACATTCTAATATAAATGATAATATAATTAATAAATGAAGCATCCGTAGATAAAAAAGTATTCCTTCAAGTATGAAAAAAATCAAACTTGTGAGATTCCCTCTGGAAAGAATTGCAAAAGTAATCAAACGGAATTAAAATCTGGTCTTGTTCGGGTGAGGACTAAATCTGGTCTTGTTCGGGTGAGGACTATATCTGGTCTTGTTCTGGTGAGGACTATATCTGGTCTTGTTCTGGTGAGGACTATATCTGGTCTTGTTCTGGTGAGGACTATATCAGGTTTTGTTTTGGTGAGGACTATATCTGGTCTTGTGCTGGTGAGGACTATATCTGGTCTTGTTCTGGTGAGGACTATATCAGGTTTTGTTTTGGTGAGGACTGTATCAGGTCTTGTTCGGGTGAGGACTATATCTGGTCTTGTTCTGGTGAGGACTATATCAGGTTTTGTTTTGGTGAGGACTGTATCAGGTCTTGTTCGGGTGAGGACTATATCTGGTCTTGTGCTGGTGAGGACTATATCTGGTCTTGTTCTGATGAGGACTATATCTGGTCTTGTTCTGATGAGGACTATATCTGGTCTTGTTCTGCTGAGGACTATATCTGGTCTTGTTCTGGTAAGAACTATATCTGGTCTTGTTCTGGTGAGGACTATATCTGGTCTTGTTCTGGTAAGAACTATATCTGGTCTTGCTCTGGTGAGGATTATATCTGGTCTTGTTCTGGTAAAGACTATACCTGGTCTTGTTCTGGTGAGGACTATATCTGGTGAGGACTATATCTGGTCTTGTTCTGGTAAGAACTATATCTGGTCTTGCTCTGGTGAGGACTATATCTGGTCTTGTTCTGGTAAAGACTATACCTGGTCTTGCTCTGGTGAGGACTATATCTGGTGAGGACTATATCTGGTCTTGTTCTGGTGAGGACTATATCTGGTCTTGTTCTGGTAAAGACTATACCTGGTCTTGTTCTGGTGAGGACTATATTTGGTCTTGTTCTGGTGAGGACTATATCTGGTCTTGTTCTGGTAAGAACTATATCTGGTCTTGCTCTGGTGAGGACTATATCTGGTCTTGTTCTGGTAAGGACTATATCTGGTCTTGTTCTGGTGAGGACTATATCTGGTCTTGTTCTGGTAAAGACTATACCTGGTCTTGTTCTGGTGAGGACTATATTTGGTCTTGTTCTGGTGAGGACTATATCTGGTCTTGTTCTGGTAAGAACTATATCTGGTCTTGCTCTGGTGAGGACTATATCTGGTCTTGTTCTGGTAAGGACTATATCTGGTCTTGTTCTGGTGAGGACTATATCTGGTCTTGTTCTGGTAAAGACTATACCTGGTCTTGTTCTGGTGAGGACTATATTTGGTCTTGTTCTGGTGAGGACTATATCTGGTCTTGTTCTGGTAAGAACTATATCTGGTCTTGCTCTGGTGAGGACTATATCTGGTCTTGTTCTGGTAAGGACTATATCTGGTCTTGTTCTGGTGAGGACTATATCTGGTCTTGTGAGGACTATATCTGGTCTTGTGGTGAGGACTATATCTGGTGAGGACTATATCTGGTCTTGTTCTGGTGAGGACTATATCTGGTCTTGTTCTGGTAAGGACTATTTCTGGTCTTGTTCTGGTAAGGACTATTTCTGGTCTTGTTCTGGTGAGGACTATATCTGGTCTTGTTCTGGTGAGGACTATATCTGGTCTTGTTCTGGTGAGGACTATATCTGGTCTTGTTCTGGTAAGGACTATATCTGGTCTTGTTCTGGTAAGAGGGTCTTGTTCTGGTATATATCTGGTCTTGCTCTGGTGAGGACTATATCAGGTCTTGTTCTGGTGAGGACTATATCTGGTCTCGTTCTGGTGAGGACTATATCTGGTCTTGTTCTGGTAAGGACTATATCTGGTCTTATTCTGGTGAGGAATATATCTGGTCTTGTTCTAGTGAGGACTATATCTGGTCTTGTTCTGGTGAGGACTATATCTGGTCTTGTTCTGGTGGGACTATATCTAGGTCTTGTTCTGGTGAGGACTATATCTGGTCTTGTTCTGGTAAGGACTATATCTGGTCTTGTTCTGGTGAGGACTATATCTGGTCTTGTTCTGGTGAGGACTATATCTGGTCTTGTTCTGGTGAGGACTATATCTGGTATTGTTCTGGTGAGGACTATATCTGGTCTTATTCTGGTGAGGACTATATCTGGTCTTGTTCTGGTGAGGACTATATCTGGTCTTGTTCTGGTGAGGACTATATCTGGTCTTGTGCTGGTGAGGACTATATCTGGTCTTGTGCTGGTGAGGACTATATCTGGTCTTGTTCTGGTGAGGACTATATCTGGTCTTGTGCTGGTGAGGACTATATCTGGTCTTGTGCTGGTGAGGACTATATCTGGTCTTGTTCTGGTGAGAACCATATCTGGTCTTGTTCTGGTGAGGACTATATCTGGTCTTGTGCTGGTGAGGACTATATCTGGTCTTGTGCTGGTGAGGACTATATCTGGGTCAGAAACTCAAAACAAATAAAAACAGTGATTCCAGTGACTTAAGTGGCACTTTAAGTGAATCATCAACAAACAAGCATTTACAAGAAAAATAAATGGACAGTGGCTAGAAACACTTGCATACATATACACAGAAGCATAGAGGTAACAAAAACATTATAAAATATTGCCAACTTAACAGGCAAACCCTCAGTGACACCCAACTGAAGGTTACCCCGACCGGAGACGAGAGCAGTCGAGCCTCCCCAAGTCTGGACTGAGATCACTACCAGCTAACACTACATCACCGGAGTTTAGGAAGTTTGTCACAGTGGTTCCAGACAAGGAAACAATCTCTTGCTTAAACAAGCAAGCCTCTTCAGTGCGCAAGACCCAGGTCAGTTTCCAGGCTGATCGCTGCAAGAGAAAGTCAGCCCCCCAGGTGGATCATTGCAAGAAAGTCAGCCCCCAGGCTGATCGCTGCAAGAGGCCAGCCCCCCAGGTGGATCGCCGTAAAACCTGACGTCATCGCCAGAGCGAAACTACACAGATTCTCCACTCAGGCAGATCACAAACGATCACTATTTTATAACACAAACACAATTGAACTTCAAGAAGTCTTCACATGTAGTCAATATAAAATACAAATTATTTGCACAAATGAGCAAAGGTAAAATTAAATAAACACATTTAGAAAGTACGTCCTCTACTTACAAAAAGTATATATATATATTCTATACTTTTAAATACTTTTAGCACTTTTTAATAACTTTAATATTTTTTCTCTTCATTCTCATAACTCAGTGAGTGGGCAATGTAGTGACTTTCATACAGTGAGTGAAGTGATAAATATTCCTATATATGGACCCTCTTCCAAAAATTTTGGGTATCAAATTGGAAATTAGTGACTCAGACTCTAATAGTCAGTCATCTAAAAAGTCATAGGAGCTAGTGGCAACTGATAGTGAGGAAGAACTACCACAAATTAGCCAAATAGAGTTAACACCTACCAACTCTTTAGCTAGCTGTGAAAATTTCTTAGATTCTCAGTTTGAGGATTTATACAGTAGACAATAAAGGTCAGGTAACATTTACCTATTACGTTCACCTGTTACTAACGCTAGTGCTTTAACTAACACAACAAAAATGGCATCAGGTGGTTCTACTAACCCACTGATTTCATCGGTTTGTCAAACTGTAAAGATACTTCCAAATAACATGAAGGTACAAGAGTTTACTGCAGACGATCCAGATTATACTACTTTAGCATTTTTGCGTAAGTGCGAAGATGTAAAGAGAAATAATAATGTCACTAACGATATAGATAAAATATCACACGTCCAAATAGGTGTAGGGCGGGCGGGCGGGCGGGTCGTGTTGCATCTCTGTAACAAAGCGTGTTCGGCATTCGGGCCTTCGATGTAGAGTGGCAGAAATTGGACAGTGATTACATAAGATCGTCAAGATCGTCTTAGTGATGTGAAAGTGTAAATCGATGTAGGACTTTTAATGCTAGACGCGATTGTATTTTTGAAAACTCAATTTCCACCGAGTTGGAGGTACAGCCAGGGTCACAGGCCTATAACCACAAAATCACTGCCACATGACAAGGCTTCTATTTTATTTTTTTTTAAGGTGTTGTGGTCACTGCTGTGATAAAGGCCAATCAGGGAGTGTAGTACTGTGATTTTAGGTAAACCAGTTCATAGTGTCATCAGTGACTGCAGAAGAGACTGTAAATAACTTAAAGTGAATACATATTGGCAATCAAGCTGGTAAGGACAACTGCCAGCCTATTCGTGTCATAGGTGCCACAGAGACTTTAAATTTTATTTTGTTTGTGTGCTTTCTCAAGGACTGAAACTGTGCCTGCAATACACCATTCACAGGGCGATACAGTGTACGCAGTCGCAGACGACAACTCTATAGGCAACAGAGAGTAGCTAAGTACTTTTTCTCTCTTTACTTTTTTAAATAGGTGTAGATCTATACACAGTCTGCACCCCCCCTCCCCCAACAACAACAACAACCATGAGTTTGATATGTGATTACTGCAGGGAAACGTCGGATATGGAAGATATAGGCCTGACTAATGCACCGTTTAGGAAGTTACTAACTGCAGTAAAGCACGATGGCTGTTGCTGGTATTGCCCTGGCTGCATAGTCAAGGTGAATGAAGCGATTGCAAGCCATAAGGGAACGAGTTCTCTAGGGACGAAAATAGATGAAGCTGGAGCCATGCTGGTTGACAAACTGGAGCAAGTTGGGAAAGAGATCCTTGCTAAGACTGAGGAAGTAGCCGATAGAATGGAGGTGATTGCTAAGAGGAGTTATGCTGACGTATTAGGAGGGCCACGGGAGGGGGCGGAGAGTAATGCAGGATCAGTACAGGTTCTACAACAGCTTGGGACTTTGAAGAAGTGTGTCGAAGAAATGAAAATTAATGGACCTACTGTTAGGGGAGAGGAGGAACACCAGGAACGTCTCCAGCGCAGGAACAATGTAATAGTTTTTGGAGTCCCAGAGAGCCAGGCGGAGGGAACTGTGAGTAAGGTGTAGTGGATTTCTCCCCTACAAACACTGTTTGTCGCTGAGTAGCCGACCCCGCGAATTCCCCAGTGTATGCCTCGTGGTCTGGGTCAACCAGCGCCGCCATCCATCACAGAGGTCAACTACTAAGCCATGCCTACCCCCGCTATTTAAGACCTGACCTCGTGGTGCCCTCCCTCTTCTTCTAGCTACAGCCGCAGCAAGTAACACCACCTCCTCCGCCGCTGCCTGGCGGCCCTCGCTCCCGCCGGCGAGCATGGCGACCCACAAGCTGGTCCTCCTCTGAGCACCCTCACCAACCAGCTCTCTCTACATCACGCTTGTAACCACGCTGCCACTTCCCAGCACCAAGCTGCATTGTACATCCAATACAACATGTATACAGTAAGCACATTGTGAGTTTCCTTTCTCCATCCCATCCTGAGTGTGAACCCAAACATCCCGTACCCCACAAATGGTGACCCCCGGAGATTCGTACTCACACAGGATGGAGGAGAAACAGATCACGCTCCCAGTCTTCAAGCAACATGGAAGACTGGCTTATCCACCCAGAGGCAGCTCTCATTGGCTCTACAGCTAATGTCTCTACACCGCAGGCTAGACACCCTAGAGCAGCACTGCTTCTCTAAGCAGACACCAGCTCCTCTTCCTGCCCCAAGCAAACGTCCTACCGACCCCAGCACACCCGTCCTGCCTCAGACGCCGCCCCCGGCCCAGCAGTACCCCCTGCCGCTCCTCCTGATGCAGCCCCTGCTCCCGACGCGGCCCATGCGGACCTTCAGGTACTCCCTGCTAATGTCCTGCACCCTGCTGCTGTCGTGGACCCAGCTGCTGTCACGAGCCCTCATCCGCTTCTGCCGATGCAGCCCCTGCTCCTGACCCAGGCCCACACACCCCAGCAGGCGCATCTGACGACTTTGTACCTGCCGTGAGGGAAGCACAACATTCATCGCCTCCACACACCCTTTTTCTCCCTCTCTACTCTCACAGATAGTGTGTATCTAGACAGTTGTCTCCTCTAGCGGCCGGCTCATCCACGCCATTGCCGTTATGGCTCACATGTGCCATGCAACCCTGCAGACAACAAGTCTCCTACACCGCCTGGAGGGAAGGAGGGAGTATTGTAGTGGATTTCTCCCCTACAAACGCTGTTTGTCGCTGAGTAGCTGACCCCGCGAATTCCCCAGAGTATGCCTCGTGGTCTGGGTCAACCAGCGCCGCCATACATCACGGAGGTCAACTACTAAGCCACGCCTACCCCCGCTATTTAAGACCTGACCTCGTGGTGCCTTCCCTCTTCTTCTAGCTACAGCCGCAGCACGCAGCACCACCTCCTCCGCCGCTGCCTGGCGGCCCTTGCTCCCGCCGGCGAGCATGGCGACCCACAAGCTGGTCCTCCTCTGAGCACCCTCACCAACCAGCTCTCTCTACATCACGCTTGTAACCACGCTGCCACTTCCCAGCACCAAGCTGCATTGTACATCCAATACAACATGTATACAGTGAGCACATTGTGAGTTTCCTTTCTCCATCCCATCCTGAGTGTGAACCCAAACATCCCGTACCCCACAAAGGAAACACACGATAAGGTGGGATTCCCCACAAACGCTGTTTGTCGCTGAGTAGCTGACCCCGCGAATTCCCCAGTGCAGGGGCGCCTTTCCTGTTGTCTAGGTCAATCCAGCGCCGCCCACGGAGTGGAGGTTCAACTACAAAGCCACGCTTCACCCGCTATTTAAGACCTGGACCCTCGTGGTGACCACTCTTCTACCTGCACCAACCAGCCAGCAACACCTCCTCCTCCTCCTGCCTGCCTGGCGGTCCTCACCCCGCCGAGACATGGCGACCCACTAGCGATCCCTCCTCTGAGCATCCTACCCAACCAGCCTCTCTTCTTCTAGCTACAGCCGCAGCAAGCAACACCTTGTAGGGGTATCGAGATATTAATGTTGTCTGCACTCCAGGATGGAAGGAAACCTCTACGTGGGTTTTCTTTGTGTAACATATAAGTTATATGATAGACAGTCTGCTGGAGATGCTGTGGTGGGAGCTGCTCCAGAAGACGTCTGGTGAGTGCTGCGGTTGAAGGGAGGTAGATGTGCAGAGCCTGTGAGAAAAGATGCTGCCTGCTGTTGGCCTCCTGGTTGAAATAAATGTTAACAGAGTGGAGCTTGCTGGAGCAGGTGTTGCTTGTTCAGGAAGATGGGCAGAATGAGAGTTGGCTAGAGGAAGCTCAGAAGGATACGTTGGTGTCGCCATGCTCTGGCGGGAGGCGCGAGGACCGCCAGGGGCAGGCGAGGAGATGCGAGGGCGCAGGCAGCGGCGGAGGAGGAGGTGCTTAAGTTGTAGAAGAATGGTCAGAATGAATCTCAATGGAGAGACAGAGCTTTATATAATTCCCCAGCAGCCGCCAGTCCTCTATGAATCATTTTGGGAAACCCAGAAAAGCTACAGATTAGTTTCGTTGTGCCAAATGCATTATCTGGGACAGCCTTGCTTGGGGTTGCTAGGCAGCAACGGCACGTTGGAATGTGGTGGCAGGTAGCTGAGGGCTACGCAGTTGTAAGAAGTTGTAGGGGAGACGTCCACTACATTACTCCCCTTCCCTCCAGGCGGTGTAGGAGACTTGTTGTCTGCTGTAGAGTTGCTTAGCACATGAGGCAGACTGGGCGGTGCATGCCTCTATGAGACAACGGCGATGGCGTGAATGAGCCGATCGCTGAAATACAACCGTTCAGATACACACTATCTGTGGGAGAAGGGAGAAAAGGTGTGTGGAGGCGATGAATGTTGTAAGCTTCCCCACGACAGGTACAGGGTCGTCAGGATGCGCCTGCTGGGGTGTGTGGGCCTGGGTCAGGAGCAGGGGCCGCGCCAGCAGAAGCGGATAAGGGCTCGTGACAGCAGCTGGGCTGTCCATGACAGCAGCAGGGTGCAGGACACAGCAGGAGCACCTGAGGGAGAAAAAAGAGGGGTGTGAAGGATGGATGGTGTGTGCTTCCCTCACGCAGGTACTGAGTCGTCAAATGCGCCTCTGGGGCGTGTGTGGGCCTGGGTCAGCCGCCCCTTCGAGGCAGGACGGTGCTGGGGGTCATAGGGATGGAAGCTGGGGCAGTGAAGAGTGGTTTTGCCTGCTTCTGAAGACCGAGTCGCGGATCAGTGTCTCCTCCTAAGTGTGAGTGCTAATATACTGCCAGACTGGGGGTTGTAGGGTTTCGTGGTATAATGTTGTCTAGCACTCAGGATGGATGGAAACTCTAATGTGGTTTTCTTATATAATATAAGTTATATGGTAGACAGTCTGGTGCTGGAGGTGCCGTGTGGTGAGGAGCTGCTCAGTAGACACGTTCGGTGAGTAGCCTGTTGAAGGAGGTAGATGTGCAGGAGCTTCGTTAGAGAAGATGTTGCCTGTTGCTGGCCTCCTGGTTGAATGAAAGCTGGACAGCGAGGAGCTTGCTGGAGGAGGTGTTGCGTGTTCAGGAACAGAGAGAAGAATGTGAGAGCTGGTTGGTGAGGACGCTCAGAGAAGGACAGCTGGTGGGTCGCCATGCTCGCTGGCGGGAGCGAGGACCGCCAGGCAGGCGAGGAGAAGCGAGGGCCGCCAGCCAGCGGCGGAGGAGGAGGTGTTGCTTGTTCAGGAAGAGAGGCCAGAATGAATCTCAATGGAGAGACAGAGCTTATATACCCAGCAGCCGGGAGCCATCTATGAGTCATGTTGGGAAAACCCGAGAAGTAACCGGTCTTTGGCTCCGTTGCTAGGATACTGCGGCATCTGGTGACGCCGCCGCCTGGGCCACTAGTTTGGTTGCTAGGGAAGACGTCGCAGGTGGCCTGCAGCTACGCAGTTGTAGGCAGTTGTAGGGGAGACGTCCACTACAGGGTCATTAATGCTAAGGGGGAATACTTAACTCTAATCTTAATTTCTAAGGGTCGCTGCCACCAGACCCCCTCTGGACAGCATGTAGCTCATTAGGTAGTGTGCAGAGTGGACTAGGCATTGGGTTAGGTTTTCCACTGACCAGATCGATAAGGGGAAAGAAGGGTGAAACCATAACATGTCTTAATTAATTTATTCCTTATAAAGCATACTGGTAAAAAACATACAAATGAATTGGTCTTCCTCAGAAGAACAACGAAAATGTTGGTTACCCAGATGGGCACCAGACGTCTTACATTAATGGCGTGTCATCCACATACTTATTGCATAACAATCTGTGACCACCTTACCTCGGTCATTCCTTCTTACACTATCCCTTAGCACATCAGACTGCTCCACCTGTATGGAATATACTGTAGCATCGTCGGTTATCATACATAGCAGCACCATCTCAACACACATGTTACACTCCACCCCTGCAGGTATGGGACTCCTTGTAACTTTTAGGTATACACAACAGGCACCTCGTTCGCACACCGCCCTCGGTGGGTAAAGACGAGGGCTTCACCCAGAGACATACCAGTACTATTTCTACGCCTGGTATTATAGGTCGCTCCAAGTGACGACCGCAGAGTTTCTCACGGTCTCCATATTTGTTACTACTCATTTGGAGTGGTGTGCTGGAAATCCACAGGTTCACAGTGGATTGGCATAGCTGGGAGTAGTCACCACCTGTTGGGACGCTCATAGGGATAATGGCTGCCGCGCAGCAAGGCACTCCGACCAACTGCATGGAACCTGAGGTGACGGTAGAACGAAAGGGACTCAGAAATAATGCCTGACGGGCGGTTATCACACCCCCTAACACATTACTATTACACTTATACATCAGGCAAAGCTTTAAACTGTAATAACTTCTATATAAGTCTTAATTATAGGGCGGGATATAGCCCGATAGGACACTGACCCGAGGTGACGATAGAACGAAAGGGACTGAGTGCAGTGCCCCACCGCTCGTCACCGCGTAGGCCTACAGTTTCCAATCTTTAATTTTTACTTTTATTTCTTACGGTTCTCACCTGAACACTTTTCGGCATATTGTCACTCATGCCTTATAAACACATATTTTAACCCTAAAGTACAAACTAAGGTAAGGTTCAGGTTTGCTAATTCGTGGGTAAATTCATTGGGTTATAATATCAACACGGCACACTCGAGGCGGGTACAGGAGGCGCCTTAAAACAAAGGCCGAATGTTCATGGCGGGGGTGTATCAACTTCACTTAAAACTGTAATTAGGGATCCTCCTCTCACACATTGCCCTATTTGAACACAGACATAAGATTCTCTGATCACTGTACCTGTCGTGGGTATATGTCACGTGAGGATACGAGGTGTATTAAGTTTGTAGGGTTTCGTGATATTATGTTGTCTAGCACTCAGGATGGATGGAACTCTAAGGTGGTGGTTTTCTTATATAATATAAGTTATATGGTAGACAGTCTGGTGCTGGAGATGCCGTGTGGTGAGGAACTGCTCAGTAGACACGTTCGGTGAGTAGGGTGTTGAAGGAGGTAGATGTGCAGGAGCTTCGTTAGAGAAGATGTTGCCTGTTGCTGGCCTCCTGGTTGAATGAGAGCGGGTCAGCGAGGAGCTTGCTTGGAGGAGATGTTGCATGTTCAGGAACCGAGAGCAGAATGAATCTCAATGGAGAGACAGAGCTTATATACACAGCCGCCGGAAGTAAACCGTGGGAAGTCGCCGGTTTCTCGACCCGTTGCTAGGATACGGTAGCAGCTGGTGGCTGGTTGCTAGGATACTGTGGCATCTGGTGACGCCCCCCCCCCTGGGCCGCTCGTTTGGTTGCTAGGGAAGACGTAGCAGGTGGCTGGTTGCTAGGATACTGTGGCATTGGAATGCGGCTACGCAGTTGTAGGGGAGACATCCACTACAATACTCCCCCTCCCCTCCTGGCGCGGTGGGAGGCTGGATGTTGTCCGGGTTGTGTCCCACACATAACACATACCGGGCAGGTGTATGTACGACTCGACCGCTACGTGTAACAACTCCGTTTAGTGACACAAAACCTGTGGGAGAATTAGGAGGAGAAAGAGGGTTTGGGATTAGAGGAGGTTGTACAAGCAATGGTTGTTGTGCTCCTGCTGCTGCAAGGGCTGCGTCAGGAGGAGGGTCCATGGCAGGAGCAGGTTCTATGACAGATGCAGGTTCTATGACAAGAGGAGGGTCCATGGCAGGAGCAGGTTCTATGACAGGAGGGAGGTCTATGACAGGAGCAGGTTCTACAGCAGGAACAGGGTGTACATGAGGGTGAAAAGAGGGTGCCCAGAAATGTCGTGGGCGTGGTGTTGCTGCCGGTGGTAACTGCGGGTAGACTGGTGCAAGCGTAGTTTGTTGATGGTGCTGCTGGGCTGGGGGCCCGACGGGTAAGGTGGCCGGTTTGACTCGGTCTATGGTGACGGTGTCATGTCTGCCATTCAGGATAATTGTCAGGAACTTTGCTGAACGGGTAACCACCTGGAAGGGTCCATCGTAGGGGCGTTGTAATGGGTTGCGTTGAGCATCATGCCTGACGAAAACATACTCGGCTGTGAGTAGTGCAGGAGGGATGTGTTCAGGGCGCCGAGGAGGCTGGCGTGGAGCAGTAGCTCTGAATGCAGAAACTGCTTGTCGTAGCTTTTGGAGTAAGTCGTGACGAACGGCTGGAGTGGTTTGGTTGGGATCAGGAGGGAGTGAGAAATCGCCGGGTAGCCGAAGGGGCTCGCCTAGTGTAAGATCTGCTGGGCTACAGTCCATATCCTCCTTGTGTGACGCACGGATGCCGAGGAGCACTAAGGGAAGCGCATCAGTCTAGCTGTAAGGGTCGTGCTGTGCCTTGAGTGCGTCCTTCAGCTGCCGGTGAAAACGCTCTACCATGCTGTTGGCTTGAGGGTGGTATGCTGTAGTGCGTTGTCTAGACGTGCCGAGGAACTGTAGGAGGTGCTGCCAGAGTTGTGACTCAAACTGTACTCCTCGGTCAGTGATTACGGTTGCGGGGGGCCAAAACAGGAAACCCAACCGGACATGAAGGCGCGGACAGTAGTCTCTGCTGTAGCATTGGGCATGGGAATTGCTTCTGTCCACCTGGTGAAACGGTCGATGCAGGTGAAAATGTAGGTGCTACCGTAGGATGATGGAAGAGGTCCCACGATGTCGAGGTGTACTACTTGAAAACGTCCTTTGGGAATAGGGAAGGTTTGTAAGGGGGCCCTTATGTGACGATGTATTTTGGAGGACTGGCAGGCCAGGCACTGGGCAGCCCATTTCTTAGTATCAGACTTGATGCCGGGCCAGACGACACGTTGCGTGAGGAGGCGCTGGGAGGCCCGCACACCCGGGTGGCTGAGACCATGGATGCGGTCGAAAACAGCGCGGCGGTGGACGTGAGGCACGAACGGTCTAGGCTGTCCACAGGATACGTCGCACCACAATTTTATCTTTGTGCCAGGAACAGGGAGTTCTTGGAGTGTGAGGCCTGAGGGGGATGTCTTGTATGCCGCCAGGTCTTCGTCATTCTCTTGAGCCATGGCTAGCTGCCCATAATCAATGGGTGGAGATGAGGGAAGAATGTTGGATATACAACGAGAGAGGGCGTCGGCGATCTCGTTGTGGCTGCCTTTAATGTGTTGGACGTCGCTGGAGAACTCCGAGATGTAAGCCAAGTGGCGCAGGACACGAGGTGTATGTGACTGGGAAGCTGAAGCGAAGGCGTGGACGAGGGGCTTGTGATCAGTGAAGATGGTGAACTGACGGGCCTCGAGGAAGTGCTGGAAATGTTTGACAGCCAGGTATATGGCCAGGAGTTCTCGATCAAAGGCGCTGTACTTAAGGTGTGGTGGTTGAAGCCGTTGTGAGAAGAAAGCAACGGGCATGAGAATTCCATTGATCTCCTGCTGTAAGACGGCGCCCACTGCAGTAGAAGAAGTGTCTGTTGTGAGAGTGGTCCGGGCGTTAGGTGCGGGGTGGGCCAGGAGGGTGAGGCGTGTAATGTGCTGTTTGATAGTGGTGAATGCCGTAGTAGCCTCTTGAGTCCACACGAGAGACTTGTGAGACTTCTTTGGGCGTCCCTTGAGAAGGTCGTGTAGGGGGGCTAGGACGGTGGCAGCTTTGTCAATGAAGCGGTGGTAGTAGTTGACTAAACCCAGGAATTCTCGGAGTTTCTTCGCCGTTTCAGGTTTGGGGAACTCCCTAATCACAGTTATCTTCTGTGGTAGGGGTTGTATGCCACTGGGCGAGACTCTGTGACCGAGGAAATCGATGGCCGAGGTTCCAAAGACGCACTTAGCAGGATGAACTTTCATGTTGTTGTTTTGCAGGCGTTGGAGAAGGAATTGTAGGTGGTGGCGGTGCTCGGCAGGCGTCGAAGATGCGACGAGGATGTCGTCAATGTAGACGGTGACAAAATCGAGGTCGCGAAGCATATGGTCCATGTACCTCTGGAAAGTCTGTGCTGCATTGCGTAAGCCAAAACTCATGAAAGTGTACTGGAAGAGTCCAAACGGAGTGGTGATGGCTGTCTTCTGGGTATCTGCCGGTGCTACTGGGATCTGGTGGAAGGCACGCTCCAAGTCGATCTTTGAGAAGATAGTCTTGCCATGAAGTTTGTGGTGAAAGTCCTGGACATGCGGAATAGGGTACCTGTCAGGTTTGGTGACGAGATTCAGGGCTCTGTAGTCGCCACACACCCTCCACTCGCCGGGTGTTTGCTTAGGAACCATGTGAAGAGGCGATGCCCAGGGACTCCTTGAAGGGCGAATGATGCCGTCTTGCAGTAGTTTGTTGAATTCTACTTTGGCTGTGTTCAGGAGCTCAGGGCGCAGGCGGCGAGGGCGTGAAAAGACTGGTGGTCCTTTGGTTTCGATGTGGTGGAAAATTCCTCGATGTAGGTGGTGGGGGTAGGGAGACTCGGGGTGAGAAAAGCTCCTTGAATTCGTCGAGCAGGGAGGAGAACTCGTTGGAAGGCGCAAGACAAGTGATAGTGTCGGTGTGTCTGGCACGAGAACCCTGGATCTTGCATGCTGTAGGCTCATGGATGAGGCATAGATGACTTGGTTTGACGCCGAGCTTGTGGAAGGTGAGGAAATCGAAACCAAGGATGGGTTGAGACACGTCTGCTATCACGAATAACCAACGCAGAGTCTTGGGCAGACCGAGGTCTAAGGCGAGGGTGCGTACGCCGTAGGAGGCGATGGAGGTACCGTTGGCAGCGAACAGGTCATAAGAGGGTTGCTTTGACTTGTCTTGTAGTGAGGGAGGGATGAGGCTGACCGATGAACCTGTGTCGATGAGGAACTTCTTGCCAGAGGTGCGGTCGGTGACGCGCAGTAATGAGACGCCTGAAGGGACGGAGGCTGAGGCGTCTACCAGCCTCCGGTGTTGCCGTTTCCCGAATAGGTGCAATAGGGCTCACAGTTTCGAGCATTGCGGCCGAAAGTCTGGTGATACCAGCAGAGGGTATATTTGTTGTGCTGGGGGCTGGCTGCTGTGCGTCGGAACTTGTAGGGCATGGTGTGTGAGTCAGGAACTGGCGCAGCAGCGGGTATGGAGGAGTAGAACTGCTCAATGGTGTCCATCCTGCGGTTCAAAGTTTGCAACAGGTCCTTGATGTCTTGTGAGGTATTGCTCGGCTGAGGGGTGTTGACCCGGCTTACAAGTTCGGTGGTAGGTACTGGTGTGACCGTGGCGGCAAGGGGTGCAGCAGCGCACTCGTTGAAAATTCTGTCTGCCACGGTTGCATATAGTTCTGGTGTCGTAGAGTAATCTACTGCGGACAGGATGTTGCGTACTTCTGTGGGTAGCTTTTGTGCGTGAAGCTGGCGCAGGATAGATTCGGGGAGTCTGTCTGTGTGACGGGAGTTCAGCCTACACATCTCCTCCCAGAGACGTCCCGGGGTTGAGTTCCCAAGGGAGATAGAGGATAGATCTTGCAGGAGATTGGGGCTGGTCTGTTGATAACGCGTCTTCAAGGCAGCCCGCAGGGTAGCGAATTTGTTGTCATCTGGAGGGTTGGAAATGGTCTGTGAGACCCGCGTGGCGACTTCCGTGGGCAAGGCACAGAGCAGGGCGCCATACTTTTGCTCGTCAGTCGCTCGTGAGCTGACGAGGGCTGCTTCCACATGATCTAGCCAGTCCTCGACGTTGTGGTTGAAAGTCGGTAGAGAGATCCGTCCGTCCTCCATCCTGTGTGAGTGCTTTTTTCCGGGGCCACCATTTGTAGGGTTTCGTGATATTATGTTGTCTAGCACTCAGGATGGATGGAAACTCTAAGGTGGTGGTTTTCTTATATAATATAAGTTATATGGTAGACAGTCTGGTGCTGGAGATGCCGTGTGGTGAGGAGCTGCTCAGTAGACACGTTCGGTGAGTAGCGTGTTGAAGGAGGTAGATGTGCAGGAGCTTCGTTAGAGAAGATGTTGCCTGTTGCTGGCCTCCAGGTTGAATGAGAGCGGGACAGCGAGGAGCTTGCTTGGAGGAGGTGTTGCGTGTTCAGGAACCGAGAGCAGAATGAATCTCAATGGAGAGACAGAGCTTATATACACAGCCGCCGGAAGTAAACCGTGGGAAGTCGCCGGTTTCTCGACCCGTTGCTAGGATACGGTAGCAGCTGGTGGCTGGTTGCTAGGATACTGTGGCATCTGGTGACGCCCCCCCCTGGGCCGCTCGTTTGGTTGCTAGGGAAGACATAGCAGGTGGCTGGTTGCTAGGGAAGACGTAGCAGGTGGCTGGTTGTTAGGGAAGACATAGCAGGTGGCTGGTTGCTAGGATACTGTGGCATTGGAATGCGGCTACGCAGTTGTAGGGGAGACGTCCACTACAAGTTCATACCGACGCATACAAGATATTTCCTTTCAAGTATAGTTTCTGGGTCACTTCCAACACCTCACATAATTCTGATACATTTATCCTTTTTCCAGACCATTGTTCTCATGTATTTTCATATGATATCTGTGGAAGTTATGTTCGCTATACGTTCACAGACGTACAGGTAAATAGTATGACCTTCAAACCCTGATCCACACTTAGTCCTACAGTACACTAGTCCGGCTCAACTGGACTTTAACATTCATCTTATGGATACCCTGAGTTCTCCTTAATGCTATGAATACATACAATTAATATTATATAACTGTACCTGGGTACAATACAACACATGGTCTAGTAACATTGAGTAGGTGAGTTATCCTTTATCAATATTTCCCGTTTTCTGAGGTTCTACAAGCGCGGTGGATTTGAATGTTATATAGCGTAATATGAATTAAATGGGATTTTTAGGAATGACAATGATGTGCGCAGTACATTGTGGATCCCGAGAACTTGGTGTAGGGTGTTTGCTGGCTTGTGTATCTCCTGCCGAGTGTCTATTCCTTTCCTCCTTCAATCCCGTTCTGATTTTCTTAAACTTAGTTATATCTACTCTTTCAATTTTGTTGTATTTGTTGTTTATTAGTCCTGCATTTATCAACTGGTCTATGTAGGATTCTTCTACCCTAACATCTTCGTAGGTGAATTTTATTGTGCCTTCCTTGATTTCCTGCAGAAGTCTATCATTTGTTATTGTAGGTGGTGTGTTGACTGAGTAGAAGCGGATACCGATCTCATTTCCTAGGTTTGCTGGCTGCACATCGCTTGGTGAAGATGGTGGGGCACGATGGCCAGAGTGGGATTCTTTTCTTGATTTCGCTTTGGTTGGGTTAGCTTTTGCAGGTTGTGGTTTCTCTGTTTGCTGAGTTGTGGAATCTGATGATTTGCGGTGTGGTGTGACTGCTTGACTGATAGGGTCTATTTCCATGACGTTTTCTTCTGTGCCTAGTTTGGTTATGTGCTCCTGTGGTTTGGTTATTCCCAGGCTACTCTCGGTGACAATTTTAAATATTTCTGTTGAGGGGGCGTCGTCTGGGAATTTCACCTCCGGCAGATTATTTGCAGCAAACATTTCCCTGATCGTTTTTCCAAAGGATCCTGGTTTTGCGATGTTGTTGATGTGTGCATGAATGATACTGGTTAGAATTGTGAATGGTAATCCTTACGCTCAGATTAAGGTATGTAGGTTGCATGAGGGGGTTTTCTTTCGCTTTCTTCAGAACTTTGGAGGTGGTATCTTGCAGCTTTGCAATTGCTGCATATGTCGTGTTAGGGTCTGTTTCTATCTTCTTATTTGCCTTTTCTTTTTCTCTCAGATTCCTAATTATTTCTTTCCTTATGGGGCAGCGTGCCGCTAGTGTTCAGGCATTTGGGGTTATCTTTATTGCTACATTCTCTGAATGTGTGGCCCTCTGCTGCACATTCGGAGCAGAACTTCTTATCTTTTTGGGGACAGTTTATTGCTAGATGATTGTATTTATAGCAGTTCCAACACGGTGTTATTGCGTAAAATTCCTCCTGCTCAATTTGTTGTTTTGACAGATGGTAGTGGGAGATACAGAGGCCATTCTCAAGGGCTTTTTGTGCCATGGAGATCTCTCCAAACCTGACCTTCATCATGGTGGGAGCACCAGGCATTAGCACCACCTCCTCAACTCTGGCCCATGGGTTCTTCTCTTCTATGTTAGCAATGTAGCTTGGTGTTTCTTTCAGTATATTTCTATCTACCCTTTTAATTACTATGGATTTTTTTGCACGTAGTTGTGGTGGTATTACTGTTTCAAATCCCCGTTTTTTTAATTTCTTTGGTGAGTCGGCAGAGAGCATATTGTCTACATCCTTTTCTTCCAGGCACAGGACTATGAAGGAGTCCTTTGTTTCAATCAAGGCGGCGAATTTGATGTTTAGCTGGGCACATAGTAGTATGCCCAGTTCCTCCTTGCGTTTTTCGGATACGCCCCCCTGGAGGGAGCGTACCGGTATCCTGTTTCCAGTTGTCCTAGTCATTTGCTTTGGTTGTTCTCCGTGGCATCAGTCTTGTTGTGGTTTTACGGAAGTTACAGGCACCCTACCTATTCCGGGCGAGCAACCTAAACACAGGAATTACAGCACTCCCCACCGCCACTTGCTGGTCGAGTGGTCGTGGAGTAGTTCCTGTGTCACTCACCCAGAATCCCCGTTAGGGGAACCTATTTCCCTATTGTTGATAAGTGCTCACTTATAGGCGTGAGCTTAAAGTGTACCTATTCAGAGGGGGGGGTGGAGGATTAAGGATTGCGACCCCCTTCCTAGGTGGACCCGCACGATCACGGTTTCCCAGGAAGGCTCGGCGGAGGGATGGGTTCTGCTCCTACCCCCTTTCGTGTTCACAATCTCCTACAGTGGAGGTGAACAGTTACAGGGGGGACCCAAGGACGAATACACCTCTAGGGTGCAGGTCCCCAGGCCAGAGCGAAAAAGAAGGAACATCAAAGAAAAGCAGCCACTGGTGCAAGTAACAACAGTGGGATCGCGGCCCAAGTCCGCTGCAGAAAGCCGTTACAGATCTCCCAATCAGGGCCGCCTCTGATCAGGAGTCACCCCTGATCAGTGGGGAGGCACAGAAAGGGCGTTGTCTGGAACGAGCTTCCAGGGTGTGTGAGTAATGGTGGTGAGGTGGTCGTTTTAGTTCGGGTCGTCAATGGTTAGAGACAGGCTGGCAGGCTTTAGCAGTGAAGGGTCAGAAGAGAGGTCGGTTCACGGCGAAGGCTGGCTGGCGAATGATGTGAGTTACCCGGTCAGCCGGGGCCGTATTTATGTGATTTAGGAACCTCAGGATATGAGGTGCTCATAGCGCGAGGGCCAATCACGGGAGCAGAAGCGTAAGGTGTGAAACGCTCTAATCCTGAGCTGGAAGTTGAAGGTCGAGACTAGGTCGGCGATCGTACCCCTACGTCCTCTGCATAGACCTAGTCTCTCGGCGTAGCTGGCTGTACGCATCACTCAGCACTCAATCTCAAACCCTCTCTCACCATGAACGGTTACGAGTTTGATAACGTGGCGCGGATACGTCCGGATACGCCGACCTGCCCCAAGAAACTAAACCTCCTAGTTCTCCAGAAGTTTTTTGAAGCTAATGGGATCGTGGGGGTCACCAAGGTGGAACGTCTAAAGCTCCATGGTGACATCAAGATCACCTTCGTCGAGAAGGGCATGCCCGCACAGCTCGCGGAGATTCCAGACATCAACGGCATTCCTTTTAAAATGATTGCCTACATGTGGGACAACTTGAAGCTGGGTGTAATCTCCCACGCCGAAATTGCCCACATGGACAAAGCAGAGCTGAGTGAGCTCCTCAAGGGGCAGCAGCTCCAAGTTGTGCAGATGCTGTCCGACACCACTGCCCTCATCAGACACCACTCCACCCTACCCAAGGAAGCTCAACTGGCGTGGGTAACTGTGCCAGTCAAGCCCTACTGCAGACCGAAACGGTGTTACAAATGCCAGCACGATGGACACACTGTAAACAAGTGTGAGGCGCAGGAGGACACCTGCTCCATGTGTGGCAGCCCTGGACACTGCTACACGGTCTGCCCCAACAAAGAGAAAAAATGCGCTGCCTGTGGTGGCCCACACCCCTCCGCCGACCGGACCTGCCCCAAATGGAAGGAGGAATGCAGGGTAGCCAAGGCTCGTCTTGAGAAAAAACTGAGCTTCAAAGAGGCCCTCCTTGCTGTACGCTCCCAAGAAAATAAAAAACCAGCAGAAAAGAAAAACCAAGAAAAGAAAACTCAAGAGAAGACGCCCACCACACAGAACCAAGAACACCACGTGGCCCGTGGAGCTGAAGCCCACGTGGTCAACCTCACCGTCTCTGACTTCTTCCACACCTATGAGGACTTAATACACGAGGAAGACGAACAACAAGACCCAAACACAAACGAATGGACACTTCAAGAGAGCAAGAAGAGGAGGAGAGTGAGAAGAAAATCGACATCAAGCTAAGAAGACCAAGACATCTCCTCCACACAAGAAACCAAAACACAATCAAGCCGACCAAGCACTGAACATCCATTGCCCAACCCAACACGCACCTGACGCTTGACCTGACGCTAGCCTGGCTTTGTCTTGTCGCCTCCCTGCCGCGTCCAGGCGAGTTGCTGCTGCTGCCTCCATCTTATAATCCCTCACGCAAGCGGTGTTTAGCCACTGCATCTGTTCTCTCCTCCTAAAATTCACTTTAATCCTCCCTTTATTCTTCCCCTGAACCTCCTTCCCCCCTGTCACTAGCATTTTCGATCGATCGATCGGCTGTACGCTGATTGGCTGGTAGGCGCGCGGCCGGAGCTCAGTTGGGAGTTGTAGGGGAGAGGATCCACTACAATACTCCCCCTCCCCTCCCGGCGCGGCGGGAGGCTGGATGTTGTCCGGGTTGTGTCCCACACATGACACATACCGGGCAGGTGTACGTACGACTCGGCGGTTACGGGTTACAATTCCGTCTGGTGACACAAAACCTGTGGGAGAATTAGGGGGAGAAAGAGGGTTTGGGATTAGAAGAGGTTGTACAAGCAATGGTTGTTGTGCTCCTGTTGCTGCAGGGGCTGCGTCCTCATGGTCTCTAGCTGGGATGACCAGGTCAGGGGCGACGTCAGGAGGGTCCATGGCAGGAGCAGGTTCTATGACAGGAGGAGGGTCTACGTCAGGAGGAGGGTCCATGACAGGTGCAGGTTCTATGACAGGAGAAGTGTCCATGGCAGGAGCAGGTTTTATGATAGGAGCAGGTTCTACAACAGCAGCAGGGTCCAGGACAGGAGCAGGGGGTACCTGAGGGTGAAAAGAGGGTGCCCAGAAATGTCGTGGGCGTGGTGTTGCTGCCGGTGGTAACTGCAGGTAGACTGGTGCAGGCGTAGTTTGTTGGTGGTGTTGCTGGGCATGGGGCCCAACGGGTAAGGTGGCCAGATTGATTCGGTCTCTGCTGACGGTGTCATGTCTGCCATTCCGGATAATTGTCAGGAACTTTGCTGAACGGGTAACCACCTGGAAGGGTCCATCGTAGGGGCGTTGTAGTGGGTTGCGGTGAGCATCATGCCTGACGAAAACATACTCGGCTGTTAGTAGTGCAGGAGGGATGTGTTCAGGACGCCGAGGAGGCTGGCGTGGAGGAGTAGCTCTGAATGCAGAAACTGCTTGTCGTAGCTTTTGGAGTAAGTCGTGATGAACGGCAGGAGTGGTTTGCTGGAGGTCAGGAGGGAGTGAGAAATCCCCGGGTAGGCGAAGGGCCTCGCCTAGGGTGAGATCTGCTGGGCTACAGTCCATGTCCTCCTTGTGTGACGCACGGATGCCGAGGAGCACTAAGGGAAGTGCATCAGTCCAGCTGTAAGGGCGTGAGAATTCCGTTGATCTCCTGCTGCAAGACGGCGCCCACTGCAGTAGAAAAAGCGTCTGTTGTGAGAGTGGTCCGGGCGTTAGGTGTGGGGTGGGCCAGGAGGGTGAGGCGTATAATGTGCTGTTTGATAGTAGTGAATGCCGTAACAGCCTCTTGAGTCCACACGAGAGGCTTGTGAGACTTCTTTGGGAGTCCCTTGAGAAGGTTATAGAGGGGGATTAGGACGGTGGCAGCGTTGTCGATGAAGCGGTGGTAGTAGTTGACTAAACCCAGAAATTCTTAGGGTTTCTTCGCCGTTTCAGGTTTGGGGATCTCCCTAATGGCAGTTATCTTCTGTGGTAGGGGTTGTATGCCATTGGGCGAGACTCTGTGTCCGAGGAAGTCGATGGAGGAGGCTCCGAAGACGCACTTAGCAGGATGAACTTTCATGTTGTTGTTCTGCAGTGCGTCGGAGAAGGAGTTGTAGGTGGTGCTGGTGCTTGAAAGGCGTCGAAGATGCGACGAGGATGTCGTCAATGTAGACGGTGACAAAATCGAGGTCACGAAGCATATGGTCCATGTACCTCTGGAAAGTCTGTGCTGCATTGTGCAGGCCAAAACTCATGAAAGCATACTCGAAGAGTCCGAACGGAGTGGTGATGGCTGTCTTCTGGGTATCTGCAGGAGACTGGGGCGGGTCCGTTGGTAATGCGTTTTTAAGGCATCCAGCAGGGTGGCGAATTTGTTGTTCGCTGGAGGGTTGGAGATGGTCTGTGAGACTTGTGTGGCGACTTCACTCGGCAAGGAACAGAGCAGGGCGCCGTAATTTTGCTAGTCTGTAGCTGTAGAGCCGATGAGGGTTGCTTTCACATGAACTAACCAGTCCTCTATGTTGTGGTTGAAGGTCGGTAGAGAGATCCGTTCGTCCATTCTGGCGGGAGTATGTCACACCTGTTAGGGAAGGATGAGGGATGGGTGCTTGTTCCGACCCCCTTCCGTGTTCACAATCTCCTGGGAGGGAGGTGAACAGTTGCAGGGGGAACTTCGGGATGAAAACACTTTTTAGGGTGCAGGTCCTTAGGCCAGAACTAAAAAAACAAAAGAAAAATAGGAGAATAGGCAAAAGAGATCAAACCACGTTTGGAATATCGCACAATAGTTGCTCTCCAGCTGTGATGTGGGTCATTCACACCGCCAGTGGGGAGAACAGACTAATGCGTTATAAACCTTACGGTCGTGAGATGGTGTCGTTGTGGAGTAGTGGGGTAGTGAGTGGTGCAGGTAAGGCGGTTGGCCTCGGCTGGCAGCAGGCAGGACGATCTTCTCAGCTCCAGGAGTAAGGCAGCAGAAAGGAGTGTGGTATTCACGGCTCCAGGGGTCACCAATTGTAGCGTACTGTATGTGGCCAGTAGTCAATTCTCTTTAGTTGTCTATTTTCTCTTTGTATGGGCACACAAACGTACGTACATGTAGATATCTCACACTCAGGAATGAAGTAGAATAGAAACTCACAATGCGCTTTCTGTATATATATATTGTTGTACAGTGCAGTGCTCAGGAGTGACTAGGTGAGGAGTAGCTTGCTCAGAGGTCCTGTAGGGCGAGGAGGTTTCTGAGGAAGCTGGGTGGTGAGGAGCTGTTGAGAGATGTTGCTGGTCCGGTAGCCGAGTGTAGAATGAGTTCCCCAGTTCAGTTCAAGTTTAGAAGCTCCAAAAAAGTTGTTGGTAGCGAAAGGCAGAGCGGGGAAGATGTCAGAGGAAGGAGCAGGAGGTTAGGAAGGGAATTGTAGTGGGAGAGATAGTGCCGTGGCTTTACACGACTGCGTTTATTTGGTTAGCGCATAGCGCACGTATTTGGTTTTGTCTGTGTTGGGTGTGTGATCCTCAGGTCACCACTCCTCCGGATTGTGTCAGTTCAAGTTTAGAAACTCCAACAACTTTCCCTGAATACGAATTCGCAACCTTTCGATTTACAACAGGTACCTACTTTACTGCTAGGTGAACAGGGACCAAGGGGGCTAGGAAGAGTGTCCAAACAACTTCCGCTTGCCCGGGAATCGAACCCGTGACATCTTGCTTGCAAGGCAAGAGCGGTACCGCTTCTACCACAAGCGCCCCTGTTCCCCAGTTGTTGTTGTTGTTGTTGAGATTGTCGGACCGTAGTCCGACACGGGCCTTTGCCTATAGGCGGCCCGTTCGGTGGTTCCGGCTGGAGCTCCTGGAGCAGCCAGACCGGATTGGGATTGGAGGTTGTCCTACCTGCAGATATGGAGGATACTGCAGGTTGCAAGTGTGAGCAGACCCCCGATCAGTGGACGCTTACCACCAACCCCCACTCTTGGACGTGGTCGGTTTCGGAGTGGCGCGCCCCCTGAACTGGGGTCCACACTTGCTGGGAGAGGATACTTTCTAAGCTATCTGGGTGGTGGGTATTGTGTGATGACCCGGAGAAGGTGGTGAATGTGGTTTGTTTGGGCCTTTCGGGTTAGAGTGGCCGCTGGTGTTGTGTGTGTTTCTTGGAAGTTTTGAGTTCTGTCTCGGAGACTTTGTGTGACTTCGCAGTCGAGGAGATAGTGTTCAAGTGGGTTGGGTGCTGGCTCCTGGCAGTAGGTGCATTCCATGACGTCATTTCCGATCATCTGCCAGGAGCACTTGTTTCCTAGTCGTAGTCGATGAAGGCTGACTTGGGTTTGTCTTGGTGTTTTCTTGTCCACAAAAGGTGGTTCCCCTTTTGTAGCCGCCAGGTACCATTTGGCTGATTGGGAACCAGCGTTGAATACGTGAAGGAAGCTCTTTTGAATGTGGAGCTTGCTAGTCTTTCTGAGGTGATTCTTGATCTGTTGCACGCTTGCTGGAACTTGGATGTGTGCGCTACTGGAACGTGTAGCTGCCTTGGCTGCTTCATCTACCACGTCGTTTCCCCCGATCCCTACATGACTGGGAATCCAGTGTAAGACGACTGGGCGGTTTTGTCTTTGGAATTCCTGTAGATGTGCGAGGATCGAGGTTATGATGTGGACGTTGTCTCTTGGTAGGCTGTGTTGCAGCGCCTGCATGGCCGATTTCGAGTCCGTGTGAATTATGATGGACTTGTTGTGTTGTGTTGCAGCGTGTTGCAGGGCCTTTGAGATTGCTACCAACTCTGTTTGTAGGGTGGAGCAATCATTAGAAAGTCTCCATCGGAGGGTCTGACCTTGGGTGTAGAAGGCCGCTCCGGATGTATGATGTTTTGGATCCACCGAGCCGTCTGTGAAGTATGATGCTGCATCAGCCGGTGTCTCGGTAGCTATGGCTTCCAGAGTTATTTTTTTGAGGTCCTCCTTCTGGAGGTTGGCTTTGCTATCGCCTAGGTCGGTAATTTTGAATGTGACTGGTGGAGGGCTCCATGGTGGAGGAACTACGTAACCATTGTCTCATGTGTCTTGGTTGTTCTTGACGAGTGTTTCTGCTTGCAGGTGTCGGATGACCTCGCTTGCCTCGTGCGACCAGGTGGCCCCTCTCTCTCTGTGGTCGAGGTGGAGGGAGGCACTGATTCGCGTTTTGGCAGCTGTGGGCTTATCTGATCTACAGATTTTGGCAAGGAGACCGGCTGTCACCTGCTTGACTTGTACTGCCAGGGGTGGTAGTTCAGTTTCCATTTGCAAATTGCAAATTCTGGTCCACATGGGTGCTCCGAGCATGGTCCTGAGAGCATTATTTTGGATAACTTCTAGCTTAGCTATTTGGTTTTCTCTCAGTCCAATGAGTGCTGGAGCACTGTAATCTACCAGCGATCTGATGGCGGCTGTGTAGTAGGCTTTGAGCACATGAAAGTTTGCTCCTGCGGTTGTGCTGGTGAGCGACCTCATTATATTGTGTCTGCTCTTTGTCCTGTGCCTGAGATACTCGAGTTGCGGCTTGAAAGTGAGTTTCTGGTCAAACCAGATTCCAAGACACTGGTGGGTGTTGGTCCAGACTACCGGCGTGTTTTGTATGGAGAGCATCTTGTCTGGTGTATCTGTGCAGATGGCCATCGCTTTCGACTTGGCTGGATTTATCTTGAGTCCAAGTCTGTTGCACTCCTCTTCTATAAGTTGGAGTGCGTGTTGCATGTTGGCTAGTCTGTTTGATCCTCTTATTATAAGCTGTAAGTCGTCTGCATAGCATAGGAGCTTGGCTGTTTGTCTGAAAGGAAGTTTGATAAGATTTTCCATCAGGACATTGAACAGCATTGGACTGAGGATGCCTCCTTGAGGGTGTAGCTTGGAGGCTGCTCCCTGAAAGCGTACTCTGGCTTTCCTGTGTGAGGTAGTTCTGGGCCCACGCCAGCACCTTCCTTTGACGCCTTTTTCAGCGAGCGTCGTTGTAATGGCCAGTGGATCTTCAAAGGTTGTTGTTGAGATTGTCGGATCAGAGGTCCGACACGGGCCTTTGCCCGTGGGCGGCCTGTTTAGGTTCCGGCTGAGGCTCCAGGAGCAGCCAGACCGATTGGGATTGATAGTCCCACCCGCAGATTTGAAGGATACTGCAGGTTGCAAGAGGAGCGGACCTCGGATTGCGGACGCTACTACCAACCCCTCACTCTTGGACGTGGTCATTTCAGAGTGGCCTCCTTAACTGGGTCCGACTTGTTGAGAGGATACTGGTTATCTGGGTGGTGGGTATCGTGTGATGACCCGGAGAAGGTCGTGAATGGTCTGTTTGGGCCTTTTCGCTAGAGTGGCCGCTGGTGTTGTGTGTGTGCTTCTGGGAGATTTGAGTTCTGTTTCGAGGCTTTGTGTGACTTCAGCCTATGAGATAGTGTTCAAGGGAAGGCTGCTGGCTCCTGACAGGGTGCATTCCATGACGTCAATTCCGATCATCTGCCAGAGCACTTGTACCCAGTCGTAATGATGAAGGCTGACTTGGGTTTGTCTTGCGTTTCTTGTCAGCTTAAAGGTGTCTCTCTTTGTGCCGCCAGGTACCATTGTAATGGATTAAACCAGCGCGATCGCGTGAAGGCCTTTTGATGTGGAGCTTGTCAGTCTTTCTGGAGGTGATTCTTGATCTGTTGCACGCTTTGCTGGAACTTGGAATGTGTACGCTTACTAGAACGGGTAGCTTTTGTTTGCTTCCCGGATGACAAAGGAGGATCGAGGTTATGATGTGACGTTGTCTCTGGTTGACTGTGTTGCAGCGCCTGCATGGCCGATTTCGAGTTCCTCGTAAATTGGTGATGGACTTGTTGTGTTGTGTTGTAGCGTTGTAGGGCCTTTTGAGATTAATACCAGCTCTGTTTGTAGGGTGGAGCAGTCATTAGAAGTTCCAGATCGAGGGTCTGACCTTGGGTGAATGCCGCCCGATGTGGATGCAAGTGATATTTGATCCACCGAGCTGCCCTGTATGGCGATGCTGCATCAGCTGGTGTCTCGGGTGGCTATGGCTTCCAGAGTTATTTTTTTGAGGTCCTCCTTCTGGAGGCGGTTTTACTATCGCCTAGGCTTGGTAATTTTGAATGTGGCTGTGAGGCCCCATGGTGGAGGAACCAATGCAACCATTGTCCTTGCAGTCTTGCTGTTCTGGAATGAGTGTTTCTGCTTGCAGTGTGTCGGATGGTCTCTGCTTGCCCTCAGTGACCAGGTGGGCCCCTCGCACTCTGTGGTCGAGGTGGAGGGAGGCACTGATTCGAATTTCAGTAGCTGTGGGCTTATCTTGATCTACAGATTTTGGCGAGAGGATTTGGCTGTATCACCTGCTTGACCTGTACCTGCCAGGGGTGATAAGTTCGGTTTCCATTCTGCAAATTGCAAATTCTGGTCCACATGGGTGCTCCAAGCATGGTCCTTAGAGTAATTATTTTGATGACTTAGCTTAGCTATCTGGTCTTCTCTCGAAGCCCAATGAGTGCTGAGCACTGTAATCTACCAGCGATCTGATGTATGTCAGTAGGCTTTGAGCACATGGAGGTTTGCCCTGCACAGCTGGTGAGTTAATCATTATATCAGGCCCGTTTCTTGTCCCAGCCTGAGTTACTCTGAGCAGGCTGAAAGTGAGTTTCTGGTCAAACCAGATTCCAAGACACACTGGTGGTGTTGGTCCAGATCAATGGGCGTGTTTTGTATGGAGAGCATCTTGTCTGTGTGTCTGCAGATGGCCATCGCTTGACTTGGCTGGATTTATCTGAGTCCGTCTGCTGCACCTCTATAAGCTTATGCGTGTTGCGTAAAAAAGTTGGCTAGTCTGTTTGATCCTCTTACTATAAGCTGTAAGTCGTCTGCATAGCATAGAGCTTGGCTGTCAGTCTGAAAGCGAGTTTGACAAGATTTTCCATCAGACATTGAACAGCATTGACTGAGGATGCCTCCCTGTGGGGTTCCGTTTTGCGATCCCTGTAGCTT
This sequence comes from Homarus americanus, assembly GCF_018991925.1. Taxonomy (NCBI): domain Eukaryota; kingdom Metazoa; phylum Arthropoda; class Malacostraca; order Decapoda; family Nephropidae; genus Homarus; species Homarus americanus. Next base: position 11,532,485 of record NW_024735554.1, read on the forward strand.
GGAGGTTGCTCCTTGAAAGCTTTATTCTTTGCTTCTCTCAGAGGTAGAAGTTTCTGGATCCACCCTGAAGAACCTTCCTCGACGCCTTTTTTCAGCGAGCGTCGTTGTAATGGCCAGTGATTTGCTAGTTCGGAAGGTCTTTCCAGGTCGAGTAAAATATTCTCAACGAGCTGGTTTGTAGTCCACTGTGCTGAGTATCTCGGCGATGTTGTTGCTCAAAGCCGGTGTTCTCGGTAAGCAAAGATGAGGTGCGGGCTGCCTACTTTCTTCACTTGAGTTGGTTGAGAGTTATTCTTTTCTCCTGCCCTCGCTATGCAGCCAAGAAGGAGATGGGCCTCGGTTTGTCTGGTTCTCTCTCGGCTTCGGAATGGGCTGTATATCTGCCTTCTTCCATCTCCGGTGGGGAGTCTTTTAGCGTCCACGAAGCATTGATGACTTGTAGCAGAGCCCTCGTGTCCAGCTGTACCGGGCATGGAAAGCATGTGGAGAGGTTATCCTGTCAGCTCCCTGGTGCTGTGTCCTTTTGCTTCGTTTTAGCAACTTCTGGAGTTCTTGCTGGTTGAAAGGTCTGTCGGTGTCATCTTCACTGTTGCAGGCCTCTTCGATCACTTGAGTTCGACCCGTCGCAGACGCTTAAGCAGTTCCTCCATTCTGTCTCGATAGTTTTTCGTTGCTGCTCAGAGAACAGTTTTTGCAAGTCTCGGCTTCTCTTCAGCGATGGGTTGGTGGTGGTGGAGTTGCCTTCCAGATGCCCTTCGGATCTGGGCCCACATCTTGCCAAGGGGAGATGCTCGTTCAGTTCGAGCACCAATTTGAGCCATAGCTTACGTTTCTTTTATTTCTTCCTTCTCTTCCTGGCATCCTTAACTATGACTTGGTGAGATGTCTGTTTGTTTCGTGGATGTCCCCTGTAGTTTCAGCCATGTTCACCTGTGGTTGGAGTTCTTCACCCTGGGACAGTAGTACCAGTAATCATTGTACTGTCTTGATGTGGGTTCGGTTTTTGGGATAGCCCTTCTGCCGCTTGGTGAAACGCTCCCTGACCAATTGTTGGTGGAGGGTTGTCTCTGGCCCATCGGTGCTGCGCTGACATGATTTTTCGCGCCACTTAGCCAGGTGTTTCTTAAAGAGTCCCCAGTCTGGCCTTTAGGTATTGTATTCCATCCTGGGGAGGGGGGGTGGAGGGGGAGTTTGTTCACCTTCAGTTAGTTAGGTGGAAGTGGTCACAGTCAGCGTGGGGTGTAGCTGCCAGGAGGCCGGCGCCGTAGTGCACCGAGACGAAGGTTGATCTAGCCTTCTCCCCTAGTGTGGTGGGCCTCCGGTGTTCCAGGAGGCAGATCTCGGGTGTATCTTGAAGGTGGTGTATAGGTGTAGGCCGCTCATCAGGGGCTTACTGAGCTTAGGAAGTGATGGAGCGAAACTTCCATGAGTGTGGCGTGGTCACGTCAAGCAACACTGAGTCACCTCCAGTGAGCCCCTTAGGTTCTTGTAGATGTTGTGAAATGGTTAATTTCGTTCTTGGAGGGTTACTTTATGCCTGTATCTCAGATGTTTTCTCAAGATGGAAATTTGCCACGACCGGAGGAGGAGGGTATAGCTTTGACTTGACCAAGATCATACATCCTCTTGCTGACGCCTTGAAATGCCTCCGTATGTCTTGAACCACTGCTGAATTTGAAACAGTGTGTGTTCTTAGAGAAGTGTTTTGCAGCAGGCTGGATGTCAAGTTTGTCCTCATGCTTCTTGTAGGAGGTGTTTCTTATGCTTCTGATGCCCCTGAGCATTCCATGTTAGATGTTCAGGTGCTGACACCACCGTTTCATAGCGGACTTCTGTGGTCCTCTCGATGGAAATGTCCAAGTCCGATTCCCAACTAGATCAGGTTCATATCTTCTGTTCTGTGGTTTTGCCTTCTGGGGCCGTGGTTCGGTTCAGGGAGTTGAAATGTCCAATTTCTTTCTGGGAGCTGTCGGTATCTTTAAATTCTCTGCGCCCTTCGGTAGAGTGCACTGGCTGTCGCCTCTCGTGTGGAGGACCCCATGATTCCTCCACTGAGGTGGCTGGAGCTGTATGACTAATTGAGGCCGCCTCTATAAGTATTTCTGGAGCTGTGTGGGTTGGATCTTGTGTCCAGTAGTCCAAGTAGCCCTCCTGCTAAGGTTGTCAGTACTCACAGGGTTCGATACGTGTATCATTCCTTCTGGTGCCTTGGCAGCTTTTTATTCTTTCGTGTTGTCGTTGTCTGCTGCCGGTGGCTGAGGTGTGGCTGTAGTGAGTTCGGGAACTGGGCTGCAATTTTGTAGTTGACCGGCTGAGGAGGTTGGCTTTGTTGTTTTGGTTTTGCCCCACACGAAGCTGGGTGCCCAGGGCTGCCAGCAGGCAGTAATGGTCTTGTTGTTGAAATGGTTTGCCTGACCTCTGTCCTCCTGGCATCCAGGGTTCCAGGCGTGGTGTTTGCCCCCGCAGTTGGCACAATTTGGGGGCAATTTTTCTCCATTTTCAACTTGGTGAGGCAGGAGTGTCAGGTTTCATGAGATCATGCGAGATTTTCCCTTGTAATGCAAGAATCTTGTCTGATGGTGCCCGGGGATTTCTGGCATTCAAGACCGCAGGGCTCTGGATCTATGGCCCTTGATTTCGTAGATCCCAGGCTTTGGAGGTCTATAAAGGGGGTGAACCGAGTGAGCTGGGTGAGCACTTGTTTTGTGGTGGCCGTCTTGTCGGACGGGGAGAGACCGGCTTTTAGGATCTTCGGTGGTTCTCCCAGGGTTCGAGGGTAGTTCCTTTGGGTAATGGAGGATCACCGACTTCATCAGTTTCTGGCGGGTCCACGGTTAAGTAACGGTGGTGGTGTTTTGGTATGTCGAGGGTGTGGCGGAGTCCCTGTCTTTGGGGTGAATAATCATCTCCCTTTAGGTTGGGCCACTGAGAACTTGGCCAGTGGATTTAGCTTTTTCCATCTCTGTGATGGGAGGCATATGTCGTTTTTTGTGTCCGTTTCGTGATCCGGAATTTTGGCAGGTTGTTGAGGTGAGCTGGTGGTGGTGATGGGTGCCTTTTGGGCTGCTTTGATGGCATTCGTTTCCGGAAAGCACGTCGGCGTTTTTGTTTTCACCGCCAGTTGTCGTCCCCAGTGGCGTAGCAGGTAAAGAGTTGTTGATAAAGGTGTCTGCTTTTCAGGGTTTCATTGAAGGCGCCAAATGGTCTGCTTTCAGCGGAGCCTGTCAGGTCTGGTCGTCAGGTTGGCGGTTCAGGCGGGGGGTCGAGGTTAGGAGGGCGTGAAGGCCCATAACCCGTGTTGTTGTGGCTTTTATTTTTTTTATTTTATTAACTTACCTATTCCAAGGAGTAAGTAGCAGAGGAATTTCAGCACTCCCCACTGGCTGGTGGTCGAGGAGTGTTCCTGAGCTTCTTCCGGAGTTCCGCTGGGGAAGCCTACTCTTGGTAAAGTGTGACTGCTCACTCTATAGACGGGAGCTATGTGCCTATTGGGGAAGGATATAATCTCTTTCCAGGTGGAACCGCACGATCACGGTTTTCCTGGAAAGATCTCGGCTGATGGGTTTTTGCTCCAACCTCTTTCGTGTTCACAACTTCTGGTGAGGTGGAATGCTACAGGGTGACCGTGTGACGAATACACTTTTTGAGGGTGCAGGTCCCTAGGGCCAGAGCGAAAGAAGGAAAATAGCAGTAGAAGGAAAAGAGCTCAAACTATTGTCGAATACTGCGCTATAGTTGCCCTCCAGCTGGAGTGTGTCACCACACCACCAGGGGAGGGCAAGCCACTGATAAACCGAAAAACGCTCTGAGTTGCTGTCGACGATGTCAGGTGATGGTCTCGGTTCCGGGAAGATAACAACAATGGCACAAGAGAGAGGGCGGCCCTCATGTTCCGGGTCCAGCAGGAGGTCTTGCTGAGAGGTCTTCTGGTTCAGTTGAAAGAAAGCAGTGAGATTGTCGGACCTGTAGGCTCGACATGGCCTTGCCTGGTAGGCGGCCTGTTGGTGGTTCCTGGCTGGAGCTCCAGGAGCAGCCAGACCGATTGGGATTGAGGTGGTCCCACCTGCAGATTGGAAGGATACTGCAGGTTGCAAGTGTGAGCGGACCCTGATCGTGGACGCTACTACCAACCCCACTCTGGACGTGGCTGCCTTGAGTGGCGCTAAACTGGGGTCCGCACTTGCTGGGAGAGGATGCTTTCTAAGCTATCTGGGTGGTGGGTATCGTGTGATGACCCGGAGTAGGTGGTGAATGTGGTCTGTGGGGGTATTTATACAAGCCTGCCAGAAGTGAGTGGCGCTGCTGATTGGCTGAAGTTAAAGGCGGAAGCTGTCCAATCACCGAGTAGCCCGAAAGGGAGGCTTGGTCTGAGGAACTCGCGGCGGGGTCGGCTAGTCAGCGACAAATCGCAGGTATAAGGGAGAGTATCCACTATAACACTCTCTAAATTAGATGATCTCCCACCAATTACATTTCAGGATGCTATTATTCTGCCAAATTTTGAAATAGATATGCTAGGCCTCCCCATTTCCTCCAATATGTCATGGAAATCACACATCCTTGACATAGCTAAAGCTGCCTCCTGATAGTTGGGAATGCTGTACAGATGCCATAGCTACTTCACTCCTGAGTAGTTGCTTCAAGTATATAAAGGATTAATTCGTCCAAACTTAGAGTACTGCTCTCATATATGGGGTGGCTCTTCTTCTGTACAGCTGTTAGTAGGGTGGAATCAAAGGCATTTCGTCTTATTAACTCTCCTCCTTTAGTTAACAATCTTTCTTCCCTTTTTCTTCGTCGCAATGTTGCTTCACTCTCTCTTTTACAGGTACTTTAACGGGCAATGTTCAGTGGATTTGGCATCCTGTGTACCACCGGCAAGGCCGTGGGCTCGTAACACACGTCTTGCCCGCGGTGCCCACCGTTTTTCTGTGGATGTCGGTCACACTAGAATAACCTGTTATAGTACGTCCTTCTTTCCTCACACAGCCAAACTGTGGAATGATCTGCCTTCTTCTGTGTTTCTATTGTAGTGGACGTCTCCCCTACAAAGTGCGTATCGCATTCCAATGTGCCGCCTTCCCTAGCAACCAACCAGATGTTACCGTATCTTAGCAACGGAACCAGTCACCGGCGACTTTCTGGGTTTTCCCAACATGACTCATAGCGGCTGCTGCTGGGTATATAAGCTCTGTCTCTCCATTGAGATTCATTCTGACCATTCTTCTACAACAAGCAACACCTCCTCCTCCGCCGCTGCCTGGCAGCCCTCGCATCTCCTCGCCTGCCTGGCGGTCCTCGCTCCCGCCAGCGAGCATGGCGACCCACCAGCTGTCCTTCTCTGAGCTTCCTCACCAACCAACTCTCATTCTGGCCCATCTTCCTGAACACGCAACACCTCCTCCCAGCAAGCTCCTAGCTGTCCAGCATTCATTCAACCAGGAGGCCAGCAACAGGCAACATCTTCTCTAACAAAGCTCCTGCACATCTACCTCCTTCAACAAGCTACTCACCGAACGTCTACCGTGCAGCCCCTCACCACACGGCACCTCCAGCACCAGACTGTCTATCATATAACTTATATTATACAAGAAAACCACATTATAGTTTCCATAACCACATTAGAGTTCCTTCCATCCTGAGTGCTAGACAACATTGATATCTCGATACCCCTACACTATACTTATACAATCTGTCTCACTTTAAAAAGCTGATTTTCCGGCATCTTCGTGGTGTACTGTAGATTAACACAGTATGACCTTTTTCTTCTATATTTTTAATTACTTTCTGTTATTATTTTTTCACCCCTAGGCCCCATTGTGGGTCGTTCGACCTGTGCCCAGGTGGACTAATTCCCGTAAAAAAAAATAATAATAATAAATAAATAAATAAAAAAGTAAATTTGCTGATAACACTAAAATAGGGCGTATAATTAAATCTGACGTGGACTCCGCAAAACTACAGAAAGATCTACACAAATTTTTCCAATGGTCCGAAAAATGGCAGATGAAATTTAATGTGGACAAATGTAAAGTACTTAGTCTAGGAGATGTAAACAAAGAAACCAGATATCAGATGAACAACGATGTTATAAAGAAATCCGACTGTGAGAAAGAGTTAGGAGTAATGATAAGTAGAGATCTTAAACCAAGTAAACAATGTGTATTTGCTTGAAACAAGGCTAATAAAGTACTTGGGTTCATACAAAGGAGTGTTAATTACAAGACTAGCGAGGTCATCCTAAAATTATTATGTATCTTGCGCTTGTGAGACCTCACTTGGATTTCGCAGTTCACTTTTGGTCACCGCACTACAGAATGGATATAGAATCCCAAGAAAAAATTCAGAGGAGAGCGACAAGACTAATCCCGGGCATTAAGAACCTTGAGTACAGAGACTGGTTAAAGCATCTTAATTGGCACTCCTTCGAGAGAACTAGTGAGGGGCGATATGATCGAGGTGTATAAATGGAAGTCAGGGCTAAACAAAGGTGATATAACAAAGGTGCTCAAACTATCCAGCTCAGAGCGAACTCGTAACAATGGTTTTAAATTAGACAAATTTAGATTTAGGCGCGAGATAGATAAACGTTGGCTTGGGCGGGACAAGTTCTCAAACTTCATCATTAACTCGAATACGCTTCAAACATAAGTTGGATGGATATATGAGCGATACGGGTTGGGTGTAAATGGAACTGCCTAGTATGGGCCAATAAGCCCTCTGCAGTTTCCTCCATTCTTAAGTTCTTATGTTTTTAAAGAGACCGATGTGGTCTTGCCGACATTCCCTAAACCTTGACAGAGTGTGGTCGAGGTTAACGCAGGTTAACTTAACACCTGCCGCGGGCAAACTTGCTGTTACTCACATCAAGTGTCAGACTGTCAGGTTATATATATGGACAGTCTCAGTAAGTCGATTTAGTTTTGGAAGCTATTTCATACTGTGAGCTTGAGGGTTTACTTCACTGGAGGACTTCGGATAATAAAGTAAGAAACGATCAAAAAATTTTTTTATAATTATTATGCTCTTTAAAATGATATTTATCGTTAGGATTATCTGAAGAGGCGTAATAACACTTAAAACTAATATACTGGGTGTACTTTTCTCAGGGAGGCCTTTCTTACTGATCACTTATTGAAAATAGAATATTGTGTTCCAAATTTTCAAAATTATAATATGAAAATTAACCACTGAAGACCAATAGGAATTTTACAATTAATTGACATAATAGTTATGCTCTTTATTATACTTGTAAATAACAAAAATACTTTCAGTAAAACAATAACAAAACTAATTTATGACAAAAGATTTGCTTTTTGGGGGAGAAAAAACCCGAGGTATTTAATTATCTTTTGAATTATTAAATCGACGAAGCAATAAAAAGAACAACACCTACGCGGCCACACCAATCCCTGAAACGAACCAAAACAACAGTCATGGCAAGTCTCCGATGTGGAACCGCGAAGGTTGTCTACTGCAAACTGTGTAACAACTAACAGCTCTCTCATCGTTTCCTGGATCGTCCCAGTGTTAGGGACCTGTCGCAAGGAGTCACTGATTACAGTATGTCACCATTTATTTGTACCTGATAGTTTAAATGTATAGCCTACATATGATATGTACTAATACACTGGTTGGTACTGGGTGAGGTTCTCTTGTTCCCTAAGCTGTAACTTGTACACCTAAGGTTGTCGCCATTTGGGAACAAAAAACTGCTTGCTAACTAACTAGTATATCTCTTGTATTTTAAAGATGTGATAGGCCGCAATGTCTTCTGATGAGTTTGCCGCCTTGTGGGCGTATTATATAAAAAAAAAAAAACTAGCCCGAGTACATATGGACGATAAATGATTTCTAGGGAGTTCTTATCGTAGGAAACGGACTAAAAGTGCACGGGAAATATAGTTTGCGTAAATATCACTTAACGATTTTGTAACTCGGGTTAGCGAAGGGAGGAGACTCCGACGTCAGTCAGCCATGTGGGAATGTTGCAGTACTACTTTGTAACTTCGGTAATGTTACGGCAGGAGGACTTTGGCCCCTCACCGCTGATCTAAGAAGTAAAACTCTTAAAAGCGATGTTACACAAAACAATCATCTTGCACTTTTTGACTGTTTCATGAGGTAAGGTATATTTTATCGCCTATGAAAATTTTGTTTATACAGGTAGTTAGTTTTAAGGGTGCCCGTCTTCAGGTACTATTTTAAAATAATTTTGCTGCAGTGACCTTAGATGTATTGTACATCGTTGCATTTTTTTTTTCGGGGCACTTTACATCCTCGTGTAAGGTGAAGCGGAAGCGTTTACAGTGCCCAACAGGGAAGCATGCAAGGTTCATGCTTGCCTTTACGGCTCATGAGTTAAGGGCGTAGAAGCCTGAAGAGTCAGTGGTTTATGTCATCAAGTTATTGGAAGCTCCAACAACTCCCTGAATACGAATTCGCAACTTACAACAGGTACCTACTTTACTGCTAGGTGAACAGGGACTAATGGGGGCTAGGAAGTAAGTCCAAACAACTTCCACCGGCCCGGGAATCGAACCCGTGACATCTTGCTTGCGAGGCAAGAACGGTACCGCTTCTACCACCGGTTCCCCCCATTGGTTGCATTATGCAGTTATGGATAATACATGACAGTGGTACGTTAACCAGAAACTTCTGGAATTTTTGCAATAGAAGGTAAATATTTTATTACACAATGAAAATCCACCGAATAATCAGGATTTGAAGCTTGCGTTATTTTTTTTTTCGTTTCTTTTTTCGTCCTGAGCACTAATCTACGTCGACATGCTTCGACGCCATATGCACTTTACTTATGGAGCGTTTTGTTACATACCCATAAACATTTCCTAAAACTTAAGAGCTTTTTTTTTCATTTTTTTTACTGGGGATTAGCCCACCCGGGCACAGGTCACTGACCCACATCAGGGCCTGAGGGCAAAAATATAATAATAATAATAATAATAATAATAGTAATAATAATAATAATAATAATAATAATAATAATAATAATAATAAATACAAATTATAATAAAAAATAAAAAGATAATAAAAAAATAACTTTAAATAAATAAAGAAACAAAAATAAATCAAGAGTGAGAAACGATATACACTATATATGTTGTGTTGTCATTACTGTAGTAAGAGAAACAATTGAGACCCTGCAATTGTGAGTAAATGAGACAGAAAGTCATCAGCAACCTGGGACTTGGTCACAATTTTTGTGATGCCATATGACGGCAGGGTTTACCATTAGACAACACATTATGCTTCCAATATCTTCCCAGGCGGTAGTACCTCCCTGTTTGATAGCTGCCTACTACCTACTACATGCAAATAGTGACTAAGAGGTTCCAGCAACACACACTAACTGTTTTGATCCTTATTGTCTATAATTTAGAAAAAAAAAACAATATACTGAGATAGCTTGAAATTCTATGTCTTTGGAGTTGAGACTGTGTGTGTGACCTGAATTTGCACCGGGAGTTAGCAATTAGTTTGTAATCATATGTTTGATGGATAATAAGACGTCTTCCTACTCTTTATTAATATATCAGGATATAGTTGTAGTTGTAATGATGTTGGGGTGGGTGAGTATGTTTACAACAAAATTGATCCCCGATAAATCCTATTATGTCTCAGTAGCAAATAAATTATTACTCTGTGGAAGGTTCGTAAGTATGAAATGCTGTTAAAGAAGAAAATCACATCAATATTGTTCTGAAATTTGTAAGTTCTCGTTATTTCTTGAAATCGCCAAAAAAATATTACGCAAAAATATTCTTCAGTTGGTTATTCCTATGTACTGTATGGAACGGTATGAAACAAAACGCTTGGCATGTATACTGTACTGTAAATTGTTCAAGATGAAAATAATTGCATTAACTCGATTACGCAAACCGCAAATCCTGGTAATGTTTTGGTTTATTCATGAATTATTTTTTCTGATATACTGTATGAATATTTCCTCGCGTTCTAGGTTAACTTGTGATCATACTGCTGTCAGATTTTACCCACTTTTAAAAATGCAAAACGAACCAACCAAAACTAACCTGCCAAACAACCCATCATATATATTTTTCAGCGTTGGCTAGTATGCTTTACTTATTTTAAAAGTACAGTACTGCATGCTTAACATCTTCCTTGGCGGATCTTCCAAAAGGCTAGGATTCCATATATGCGTTTGTAGTGCGTTTGCGGTATGCGTTTGCAGTATGCGTTTGAGTTAACTTGCCCTGAAAAATGGACACTCCCTTTTTTTTTGGGGGTGAATTAGCCCACCCGGGCACAGGTCACTGACCCACATCGGGGACTTGGGGGTGTAATAATAATAACAATGATATTAATAATTAGTTCATAGTAAATAAAATTTATAATAAAAATAAAATAATAACAATCAGAATAATAATAATAACAACAACACCGTTAGCGGGAACAGGACGGAAAAGATAGCTCCGAGTGCATCGAAGCTATGAACATTATATGAACAGGATGATTTGGTATTAAACATCCTGGGTTTGTATAAGATCCTGTGTAAACCAAAAGAAAAATGGACAAGGAAACATAGATGGTGGGTTCATAGATTGCTACTGAATCGGACCCAATATAGAGCCTACAATACTCTGGTAAAAAACCTAAGCTTGGATGAAATTTAAATACTTTATTGACAATAAAACTATTACATTAAAAGGACACAGTAGTACTGTATATTACTCCAACCCTCCCCTTTATCAACCCCCTTCTGGGGCTTACAAAAAGCTATAAATGTTATAGTTATAACAATACAATAATTATTTTTACATTAATGAAGTAGTTCATTTTGACATGAATACTGTACAGTACTACATTAAAAGAACAGATAATGTAATCTTACACAAAGTTAAATGTCATATCCTTAGAACATAATTTTTATACATTGCAAGAATTATTTAAATCTCCATTATTAATCATCCAATTCAATTCAAATTCAGTTCAATTCAACTAACTTGTTTCTTTAATTAAAGTAGCGTTCTCACTGTTCCTGGATGGTTGGATTTTTTTTCACACCCTAATGACACAGTTGACTAGGTTAACCCGCCCCTCCACTTATCTGCCAGTAATATTTGTATCCCAATCTTAGTCTCATTATAACAGTGTCAACAGATGGTAAGTTAGTCCCGTAAGTTACATTGGTGTTTTGTAAAACATACAAAGAGTGCTGAAAACTCTCGCTACATATGGCAATCACTTCTCTTCTTGCTATTTCCCATTCCTCTCTTTCTTTTCATTTCCCTCTTTATCGTTCTAGTACTTACATTGCTAACAGCATCTATATACATCTTTTCTGCAGCTTTTTTTTGGCCAATTTGTCAGCCATTTCATTTAAATGAATCCCCACATGTGATGGAATCCATACACACTGCACAGTATATTCCATTTCTTGCATTACTATGACCAGTCATTTACAGATATTAACAATATGAAAGTTACATGGATTTTTAACCTGCAAGGTTTCCAATGCATTTTTACTAACCTGCTGCCATGTAGCATCACAATGACTTAAGTCTCAGGTAGCTGATCTGAATTTCTGACTCAGTTACACACAAGTGAGGTATTGTTTGTATATGGAAGTTCGCGTGATATATATATATATATATATATATATATATATATATATATATATATATATATATATATATATATATATATATATATATATATATATCCACAATGAAAACGTAGATATTTGACTTCGTCTTAATTCAAGACATCTTCAGATGTCTTGAATTAAGACGAAAGTTAAGGTGCTCCATTGTTTCCCCTTTTCCTGTGTGATTTTATTAAGATTATATATATATATATATATATATATATACACATACACACACTTCTGAGTGTGCTGCCAGTTATATTACATTGTCAACTTGTGTTGTCATATACTGTGGTTTATTTTTTATTACCGACTTATTCCTAAGTCAAAAGAGCTGTTTACTGTATATATGAAGAAAACACAAAAATCACACAAAAATTACCACTAGGTTTGTCACGTCTTCGGCTTTCCTGCACCTTCATAATACCTAACACTTTGTTTCGAAAGTTTCATGACAGGCAGGTTCTTGAATTTTATGATTTTAACAATACTGTACTGTACAGTACAGTGTACTTGATAACTTCTAGATTTTATGCATTGCTTCAAATTTAGAACAAGTTTACGTGAGAGTTGTATCTTGAAATACCACATATGTACTGAATTTTTTCATAAATTTAAATTTATTATTGCTGTTTCATAATACGTGGTGACACAATGCACTTTAATTGACTGCCTATTTTAGGGTTGCCATATCTGAACATTAAAAAAAGAGGAAGTCAGAATTGAATTAGACTTTAGTGTTTCTGATTATTTATTGGTCTTGTTTTTTAATACTCTGGAAGTTGTACGATTTTTGTGTGCGTAGCTTCACATGGGGAGACCTTGCAGTGGAAATGCAGCGATACAGTACTGTACTGTCTTATGCCTCTGTAACGGCACCATGTGACATGTACTGTATACAGTATATGTGTGAAGTATATTAGATTCGAAGACTAACAAGCACTACAAATATAATTCTTTGTTTTTTTTATTATAAAAATGTGTTGCCTGATTAGAGGTCAGTTGGGACCCAGTCCTAAATTAGGCTTCAACCCGACCTAATTATTAGTTGGGCTCCATTAAGACTGGGCTGCAATCCTATTAGTTGAGTTAGGTTTAGTTTAGGCTTAATAGGGCTTGGGCCTGTTTGACCAGTCACCTTACTCATTATTTCGGAATGAAGGTAAGTTGACCCTCGACATTTTATTGTGTTCCCAGGAACTTTGCATCTCAGCAGCTGGATGTAGGAGCTGGCTGTTTATGATACAGTAGTTGTGTCTTTAAGCAAGTGGTGGATTCTAGGAACGACAGTTATACCAACTTCACAATAAGGTATAGGGGGTATATACCTCGGGGAATCCCTATGGTAGATTAGTTATGAAGGGTTGGGTAGTTTAGGTTAGAGTTGGTTAGTCCAGGTTGGCATAAGCTTAGGGGTCCATTTTAACTTTGTTGGATCCATCGCGTCACGTCAATGAGACAAATTAAAAGGAAGGAAAACAGGATTAGAAGGCAAAACTGCGAACTGAAATTATTTTACAATACTTTTAAGTTATGGAGATGTTGGCCCATATAGGTTGGTGTACAATATTAGGGTAGTACAGTGTTTGTTTATATTAAGTTAGGTCCCGCTAGGTTAGGTTCTACAATATTATATTAAGTTAGATAAGATTAGGCTATGTTATTCACTAATACAGTACATTCGACAAATTCAATCCCTTTAGTTGTTACCTCAAGCCCCTCCTAAGAGAACGTTAATGATGTCTCTTGCAAATACTATATTATTGTAAGACTTAATTTGCACTGTACGATATGTAATAGGAATACATATAGATATGCACACACAAACACGTTACTCAACCACACATACATACATACATGCATACATACCTACAAGCATTAGTTACATTAATATATAGACTGGATATTTGATCAGAGGGTGCCCGAGTCTTACTAGGCACCACCCCGGCCTAACTTAACTGTTATGATTGGTGCTCTATCTTAATTGTTCACAGTCTTAATGGTCTCCCAGTACTAATTGTCTCCCAGTATTAATGGCGCCTAATCATAATGGTATCCCAGTCTTAATGGTCTCCCACTTTTAATGGTCCCCAGTCTTAATGGCCCCTAGTCATATTGGGTCCCCAGACTTAATGGTCTCCCAGTTTTAATGGTCCCTAGTCTTAATGGTTTCTTATTAATGGCCTCCAAGTTTTAATGGTCTTTAGTCTTAAAGGTCTTATTCTTAATGGTCCCCAGTCTTAATTGTCCCCAGTCTTAATTGTCCCCAATCTTAATGTTCCCCAGTCCTAATGGTTTCTCAGTCTTAATGGTCCCGTCTTAATGGTCCCCCGTCTTCATGGTCCCCCGTCTTCATGGTCCTCATTGTTAATGGTCTCTTAGTCCCGTCTTAATGGTCCCCCGTCTTTATTGTCATTGTTTAATGGTCTCTTAGTCCAGTCTTGATGTTCTCTTTACCTCAATGGTCCCCAGTTTGAAGGAGCCCCAGTTCTGATGGTTAGATCAGGTTAGGTTAGGACGTGTTAAAACTGAGTTCCATTAAACAATTAACCATAAAATCTTTAGAGGACTTTAGCCACAAGTTGAACTCAAGCGTGGTGCTGGCGTAGAGTTCCTCCTCATCCCATGTTTTCTTGAGTCGATTTACTTTTTTTCTTATTTATTTATCGCCTTCTTCGCTGTCTTGATTATCGTCCTACTGATATATTGTCTTACTTTACCTGCTTGTTTACTTTATTACCAAATTACTGTATCTAATTACATACTTCTTCAATATCTTACACCACAATATCTTGATCTGCCCAATGTTTGTCCAAAGTTAGTCCTCGGAATATGTACCGAATTTTGCCGCTTGTGAGTACTGTACTGTACAGTAAGAGTGACGGCCCACGGAAAAACTGAAGTTTTGTCTGTGAGTTTTTATCATTCTTATTTATATTCAAGTATTGTACACTGAATAAAAAGAGAAGGAACAATACCCTCTTAATTTATTGCTAGTTATTATCTTGTTTATTAAAGACATATATGTACTAACAGAAGAAGGAACTCCATAAACAGGCATCAGAAAATGTTAATACTCAAAATATTTAAAGAAATAAAGAAATATCAGCAGAAGGTTCATTCTCAAATCATCGACAAATAAAAGTAATACTGTATGCCCAAAATTGTTGTTCCTTTCTCTTGATGGTGTGTTAGGCTACGGTGATGTAGTAGTGACTGGGCTCATTATTCTCACCGAGTGAAAAAGGGTTTGAAATTATCAACATTTATCTAAAGCTAAAGTTTAGGTCCGAACATGTTATTATAGGAATGTAAATGAAAGCATTGATTAGTAAACATCATAATTATCTCCTTTAATTACTGAATTTCATTTTAATCAGACAGCTGGTAGGCAGTTTTCATACAGAAAAATTGCTGCCTGTACACTATCCGTACTATAATACTATTACATTCTAAAGCAGTGGTTTCCAAACTAATATACATTGCACTATCATTTTGCTTTTTACCAAACCCCCGCGCCTCACAATTTAAACTCAATTTAATCAACTTTCAAGATTAACTAACCCGTAATTATTTTATCCATGTACTCATGCATGTGAGGAAGATTGAAATATACCAAGAAATTTTTTGACACAATTTTATTGAAAATTTTTTATTTAAAGAAAATAATTAAATGAATGCCAATGGATACAGCTGTACTGTATGTTTTTTCGGGTGGCATCCCCCCCCACCTCCCCGGATTGGGAACCACTTTTCTAAAGGGTGTACAATAATTGCTTTTTATGCACATGGATTTGTTCTCACAGGCACTGCCTACCGGATCCTTAAGGTTAAAAACATAATAGTTGGTAAATGTATTTAACAAAGAAACAAATAAAAAAGTATCCACGGTGTCTTTCCCGCCAAATTCAAGTTTGTTTACATCGACAACGACGCGGAGCTTTAATGGCGCTGCCAGTGTAATCATTCACGGGTGTGATAGCTTTTGGCATAAAAAAACAGAGTGTATTTCTTGGTAAAGCTAAGTTTAGCCCATGTGTTGAAGGCGTGAACTTGGTGTATGGCGCCGCCGCCTGTCGTGTGGTAGCTGGAAAACTTCCTCGCTAGTCGTAAATCTGGCAACTGTGCATTAGCAATGTTTACTCAATATTTTACCTTCACCGAATACATCTTTACATGGAATATTGCCTTCATAATATCACAAATGTATGTCACTGACATATTTTGTTGCGTATTAAGAATGCATATTTTCGATTAATTTTCGCCATTAAATATCATCTTGATTTTTTGCCTCCTAAGAAATATTAAGTACCGGTAGCCTAAAAGTTAAAGGAATCACATGCTCTATTGGTTTATGGTAGTCTCTGTAATTTGGATGACATTATGTACACATGATTTTGTATAAATTTTGACACTTTATGATCTTTAAAAAAATTATCAAAGGTTCATATTAAATATTTCATGCCCTTTCTTGTAGTGGTAAAAGTGTTACTCCATATTTGTGACCCAGGCATTTCACTGGCAAGATGTTGTTAACTTTGTCTCCTAACTGGTGCTCATACATATCTAGACTCAGTTTAATTTTGATACTGCCGGAAGTTATTTTTGTGGTTTAGCTTAAGTCACCCCGTTAGGTGTTTTACTAAATATTCAGTTTCGAGGAGTTAACAAAGCCATGAGAAGCTGAATCTCTAGTTTTACCAACTGTCGAAATATTCCTGTCACTTTCTACCTTTCTCGCCAAATTAAGACACGTGATAAAGTCAGCTGCAAGTCGTGTGACTGGCCCCTGCTCCCTCATAGTACAATAAACTTCCCCCCCCCCTCATGTTATGACGTCATTAGCGTTCACTCAAAAACAACAATGTTAGTTGAATGATTAGATTATCTAATTTGTGATGATAATACTAGGGATAATAATAATAATAGTAATAATATCTTGCTGTTTGTATGTGAAATTTGGTACATATATATAATTGAATCCCCGAGTATAGTGTTCCTGGTACTGTAGCGGATAAAAAAAAATCTTACAGACGCCATTACAGTACAAACAAATGTGGGTGGCGACGTTGGAGATGGAGATGAGGGATTCTTAAACAGTGTACAAGAGAGACAGCATTTTACTTCTGTATACCTTGAGAAGATGATTGTGTCCACTAATTTAACTGTGTACTGTAGTGATGTAAAGGAAGTTGCTTAAATATAACAAATGATGCGTACATATATGAGCAGTATATTATTATTATTATTATTATTATTATTATTATTATTATTATTATTATTATTATTATTATTATTATTTGCAATGTACGGAACAAAAATAATTAAAATCTAGTTACATGACAACAGGCAGCATGGTGAGGGTAAGGTTGCCTGGTGTGTGGGTGAGTGTGTGTAACCAGTCCTGACTCACCCCTCACTCACCATTCATCACCCATCACCCCGCCACCTCCCTTGCTCACCTGCACACCTGAAGCACCAAGCTGGCACATTTAAAAGTCTTATAATAACTCCGGTAAAAGGAAATCAGCTTAATGTTACAGGTATTTGTGTTAAATTTACTGCGTGTTTGGCTTTTGTGTTTTAATTACGGTTTTAACGAACGTTTTTTTAGGTCAGGAGAAGCCTATCGATTGTACGGAGTCTCCCTCTCTAGTGCATTTACAAGGGCTTGTCAGGTTTTGTGTAATGCGGCAGCCCTGTGTTTGTTTACATTCGACGGGAGGAAACTCGCAATAGTAAACATATTATGGAATCAAAGTAAAACGATATTAATATAAATATCTCCATGTAATGATTTATGAAATGTTGATACGACGAGCCCCTGTAAACGCATTAGTGAAGGGGACTATATTGTACCTCCTGTGCGGCACTAACTTCACCTCTTA
Organism: Homarus americanus; assembly: GCF_018991925.1. Classification (NCBI taxonomy): domain Eukaryota; kingdom Metazoa; phylum Arthropoda; class Malacostraca; order Decapoda; family Nephropidae; genus Homarus; species Homarus americanus. The sequence goes on from NW_024735554.1 coordinate 11,550,002, forward strand.
TTAGCGGATTACAGCACGACTTACTGTAGTTACGTGTACAGTACAGTAGTTGTGTGTTCCTGGGGTAAGGAGGAAACCCCTTGATATTTCTTTGTTTTTATCATTAATAATAATAGTAAGCTGAGAATGTTGCTGTTATCCGATGTATTTCCAAAACACTATATATATATATATATATATATATATATATATATATATATATATATATATATATATATATATATATATATATATATATATATATATGACGTATACCGTATAAGTACAGAAGTACAGTTGTAGGGTTTTAAGCTATAGTGTATGCCTTTCTAAGGTATTGAACCCGTATTGTTCAACGGTATATGATATTGGCAACAATGGATCATGTGTCTTTCACAAACTCAACGTTAGTTCTGTATATTTTTGGCGATCGTTGAACACTACCTCGCAGCCCCTAAACTGCCGCCCAAGTCGTCTTCATTTGGCGTGGAGAAGGTAAACAGTGTTGGCCGCCGTTCTCCCCCACGCCCACCCTCACGCCCACCATAAACACGGCGGCCGCCAAACATTGTTATCTTTGTAGTTTTCCGGAGGCTCGTTCGTTTTCGTCTGTCAATGGTCCGTCACTGGCGTCAACTGTTCAACAATTACAGAGACATTATCCCAAGGGCTCCGCCGCACGCCACTTCCTACCGACGCTCCGGCCACCAGTCAATAGAAAACGACGTGGCGGAGGTGAGTCGAGGTTTTGATTGGCCTAGAGGCAGCGGTAAGGCCAGGGACGGGAGGAACAGTGGGGGTTGGGTCGCGGTTTAAGGAAGATATCATCCCGTTTTCCGTGAGGAGCGACAACGTTGTAAAATTGCAATTAAGGTCTTGGTTAGGTGAAGCACAGACTAATGAAGGCTGAGGATGCGGTCATTACGCCTCTTTATTTATATCTCACGTGGTTAACTAATAAAAATACAGATAATAATAGTAATAATAACTTTACAACAGAATTGTATTAATTTTTTAGAAGCATTTAATATGGAAACTCCGACAAGTGCAAAGGGAATTACAATAGTTGTAATAATAAATACAACCACAACAATAATACTGTAGCTCTGTTACTGAACACTTCATACTAAGGTTAAGGCACCACCATGGTCACAACTTAGGAATTTTTATTAAATGAATACTTACACTTGTATCTCACTACTGAATAAATTGTCTGCTTCTGAGCTGGCGTGGGAAAGTGATGTGAAGACGAGGTGATGTGACATGGCTGTATCAACCACCAAGTGTTACGTCACCGACAAGCTCTTGTAACAAGTAACACCACTAAGTGCCCAGGTGATGTTTGAGGTGTCAAGCTGAGAATATAAGATAAATTATATACTTATAGAGCAGTATAAAGACCATAATAATAATAATAATAATAATAATAATAATAATAATAATAATAATAATAATAATAATTATAATAATAACACTAATAATAATAATAATAATAATATTGATGATAATGCTGGTGGTGAAAATACTACTACTACTATTGCTTTATTACTACAGTACTACTAGCACAACTGAGACCACTATCAGACCTAAAAATACATTACTCAGCAAATCAGAGACTTTTATTACTTAAACATGTGATCAAACCAACACACCGCCTCAACCATCTGCCTAGAGCAATTTTTTTTTTTTACAAATTTATTGACAAAGCTTGGAGTACAGTTTGCCTGTTCTGAGTAATTCAGTCAGGTCTTAACACTGAGAGTGGTATCACTTCTCACTGCCACACAGGACAGAGGTTCATACACAAAGGAACAGATCATATTTATTAACACTATATATAGGTCAGATTCATGTAGGTTTATGTCGCTGTTCACTGCCATGCAGGACAGAGGTTCATATACATTGGACGTCATATTATAATTGAAGACTAATCAGTGTGGGCGAGCAAATTTTGGATAAACAGCAAGAATGTCCTCAAGCACCCCTGATTCAATCTAATAATTACAAAGTTCATGATGCAATAAGCCAGGTGGCCTGAAGTCTTTGACAGTGTCACATTCAGTAATATAGTGTTCAAGTGTATGCTCTAAAGGTTTATCACAAAGTTTACATGCTTAGTGTTCCGGTATGGGTACAGCGTTACTAACTTGCCAGATGTGGCTGTATCCTAGCCTAATTTTGGCCACAACTATATCACATTGTCTAGTTCTGTCCTTATGCTGGCCATACCGGTACCTCTTGAAACAAAATTTGTCGTAAATGAAGGAGACGGCGAGAGGTTAATGATGTGAGGAGAGAGAATCAGTGTAATAGTTGTCTTACATGGGTTGTAAACGGCGATAATAAAGAAAGAAAAAGATATCACTAAACAAACACACAGCCATTGCTATTATCACTTTAATTAAGTTCTTCATAGTCGAGTCGGTGTGTGCGTGGGGGGGGACATGTGAGGTTGGGATTCTCTCTCTCCCTACCTTCTTCCTTCCCCTTTCTCCCTTTCTTCTCTTTCCTTCTCATGTGCCCCTTCTCAATCTCCATCTTTATCTCTCTCAGTCTCACCCTCTTCTTTTACGCTGATATTCTTTTAGAGAGAGAGAGAGAGAGAGAGAGAGAGAGAGAGAGAGAGAGAGAGAGAGGCCGCCCACTAGTACTCGAGTTGGGCGTGGGAAGGTCGGCCACACACCGCTATGATTAATTAACGTATATGAGAAGATCCAGCTTGAAGGTGTCGCATCACCACCCAACAACAATTGCCATTTTAATTTTTTTCCTTTTTTCCTTCTAATTCTGTAAAGTTTCGCGTTTATTAATACTCTTGATGATTAATGAATGGTTTTTGTGTTTCTGTATTTAATAATTATATTTTTTAGATATATTTTATGTATGTAAACGTACTTTATCCAACTACGCATGTTTTTTAGTTTTCAATATTTTTCGGCATTTCTTCAAGATCCAGCGTTTCGTTAATGTTCTCTTTTATTTCGTATTTATAAATGATATATTTTGAACTCATTATTTATCTATTATCTGTAAAGCTATTTCTCATCTAATGCATGTATCTAATCAGATCTCTATTTACTTCTGTCTCTCCCTCACACATGATTAGCCAGAACTTTATTTATATGCTTTGGGAAAGTAATCTTTATTCATATACTGTACCTCTATTTATATTTATTTTGTCTGGTAATTTTATGGTAGCATTATTAACTCGTCTCACGTGCTTTTAAAACATTTAGTTTATAATTTTTCACTCCATGAAAATAGCTCGTAATTATTAACAGTATCAGTTATAGCAAATTACCCGCACAGAATCTTTTTTTCATTGGAATTATGTTATACTTCGCCTGATTGTCTCTATTCCAATATAATTCTTTTTGGTGTTGAGTTATTTACTCTTTTTTCACATTGTCAGCCAGACTTTAGAAAATAATCCTGCATAGTTTTTTTTACATTTTATAAAGACAATCTAAATTTTTTTTATAAGTATTTTTATTAATAACAAAATATCCGTATTATTATTATTTCATAAAAAAAAATTATGTTCTACTGTTGTGCTTAATGGGGGAAAGATTCACTTATCCCGAGAATCTTGGACCAGAGTGTGACGTCATAAGCGCGGGAAAGTGTCAGCTAGATACTGGAGAGGCCGACATTGACGGACAGGAGCCAGAAGTTTAATTAATCAGACCAAGTTTGTTTTTTTACATTATTATTTTTTAACTCCATAGTATTAAGGTAATAATAAGTCTTATTTTATTTGGTTTTTAATAGTGTAAATGTATGACATTAAATAGGGGGTATAATAAAGGTGTTTCGTTTCATCATGCGTTCGATTATTATTATTATACAGCGTATCTGAATAGCACCAGGATAAACATATGTTATCTCATTTTGATCCATTATACCATTGGTATCGTTGTTAAAAGAAAACGACCTTATCCGTAATATAATTATTATGTTAAACGATATAATTTGTTCTTTGCTTAAAAAATAAATTACATTAATCTATGATATAAATTAAACGTGAAAGACACTGTACTTGAAACGATATAATGTGAGGAAGACGACGAAATCTTGTAAACAAAGCGGCGTGTCTCGGTGGGCAGGTTCCTGTATCGAGTTACCCAGCCAAGATTTTTTACCCAGAAATTCCCACAGAACCCAGACCCAAAATCCTCACCGATTTCTGCCATAAATTTTTATCCCCCAACTAACTGGTGACGTAAGAACGTGTCAAAATTCTCTCAACTAATCCACATGATGTAGATTTACTATCAAAACGGTGTTGGTATTGTACCGGGACTTAGTGTAATTAGATGTTGTATCTCATACCCAATTAAGGGGAAAATTCACGGAGGAAATTTTGAGAACTTCAGTGGTAGGGAGGGACGGAAGTAGAGCATTTGCTGGTGATTATGTCCGTCTGTGTCTCAACCTTCACCACATGCTTGTTTATTTTCGGTTCTAGTCATCCTGTGATTTTCTTTTTATAATTTATATGTTTAAATATTTTCATTAATGGAAAGCAAACCATTCAGAATAGGAAATATTTAATTATAACAATAATAAAAATTTAATTGCGTTAATCATAAAGCATAATAGAAAATATAACAATTACATTTATGTATTTTTAAAATAATAAGTAATACTAATATTGATACTAGTAAAAATATTAATAAAATTGATAATAATAATAATAATAATAATAATAATAATAATAATAATAATAATAATAATAATAACAACAGTCAATTAATTATTACAAAAGCAGTATTTAACTGTTTGTGGGGTTGGAGGGCTATGGTTGGGTGGATGTGGGGCTGGAGGGCTATGGTTGGGGTGGGTGTGGGGCTGGATGGCTGTGGTTGGGTGGATGTGGTTGGGTGGATGTGGGGCTGGAGGGCTATGGTTGGGGTGGGTGTGGGGCTGGATGGCTGTGGTTGGGTGGGTGTGGGGCTGGATGGCTGTGGTTGGGGTGGGTGTGGGGCTGGATGGCTGTGGTTGGGTGGGTGTGGGGCTGGATGGCTGTGGTGGGTGGGTGTGGGGCTGGAGGGCTGTGGTTGGGTGGGTTGTGGGGCTGGATGGCTGTGGTTGGGTGGGTGTGGGGCTGGGGCTATGGTTGGGGTGGGTGTGGGGCTGGATGGCTGTGGTTGGGTGGGTGTGGGGTTGGAGGGCTATGGTTGGGGGTGGGTGTGGGGCTGGATGGCTGTGGTTGGGTGGATGTGGGGCTGGAGGCTATGGTTGGGGTGGGTGTGGGGCTGGATGGGTGTGGTTGGGTGGGTGTGGGGTTGGAGGGCTATGGTTGGGGTGGGTGTGGGGTTGAGGCTATGGTTGGGGTGGGTGTGGGGCTGGATGGCTGTGGTTGGGTGGATGTGGGGCTGGAGGGCTATGGTTGGGGTGGGTGTGGGGCTGGATGGCTGTGGTTGGGTGGGTGTGGGGTTGGAGGGCTATGGTTGGGGTGGGTGTGGGGCTGGATGGCTGTGGTTGGGGTGGGTGTGGGCTGGATGGCTGTGGTTGGGGTGGGTTGTGGGGCTGGATGGCTGTTGTTGGATGGTGTGGGGCTGGATGGCTGTGGTTGGGGATGTGGGGCTGGGTGGCTGTGGTTGGGTGGGTTGTGGGGCTGGATGGCTGTGGTTGGGTGGTGTGGGGCTGGATGGTGGTTGGGTGGGTGTGGAGCTGGATGGCTGTGGCTGGGTTGGGTGGGGCTGGATGGCTGTGGTTGGGTGGGTGTGGGGCTGGATGGCTGTGGTTGGGTGGATGTGGGCTGGGTGGCTGTGGTTGGGTGGGTTGTGGGGCTGGATGGCTATGGTTGGGGTGGGTGTGGGGCTGGATGGCTGTGGTTGGGTGGGTGTGGGGCTGGATGGCTGTGGTTGGTGGGTGTGGGGCTGGATGGCTGTGCTGGATGGCTGTGGTTGGGTGGGTGTGGGGCTGGATGGCTGTGGTTGGGTGGGTGTGGGCTGGATGGCTGTGGTTGGGTGGGTGTGGGGCTGGATGGCTGTGGTTGGGTGGGTGTGGGGCTGGATGGCTGTGGTTGGGTGGGTGTGGGGCTGGATGGCTGTGGTTGGGTGGATGTGGGGCTGGGTGGCTGTGGTTGGGTGGGTGGGGCTGGATGGCTATGGTTGGGGTGGGTGTGGGGTTGGAGGGCTATGGTTGGGGTGGGTGTGGGGCTGGATGGCTGTGGTTGGGGTGGGTGTGGGCTGGATGGCTGTGGTTGGGTGGATGTGGGGCTGGATGGCTGTGTGGTTGGGTGGGTGTGGGGCTGGGTGGCTGTGGTTGGTGGGTGTGGGCTGGGTGGCTGTGGTGGGTGGGTGTGGGGCTGGATGGCTGTGGTTGGGTGGGTGTGGGGCTGGATGTGTGGTTGGGTGGATGTGGCTGGGTGGCTGTGGTTGGGTGGGTGTGGGGCTGGATGGCTGTGGTTGGGTGGCTGTGGTTGGGTGGGTGTGGGGCTGGATGGCTGTGGTTGGGTGGGTGTGGGGCTGGAGGGCTGTGGCTGGGTGGGTGTGGGGCTGGATGGCTGTGGTTGGGTGGATGTGGGGCTGGGTGGCTGTGGTTGGGTGGGTTGTGGGGCTGGATGGCTGTGGTTGGGTGGGTGTGGGGCTGGATGGCTGTGGTTGGGTGGGTGTGGGGCTGGATGGCTGTGGTTGGGTGGATGTGGGGCTGGTGGGCTATGGTTGGGGTGGGTGTGGGGCTAGAGGCTGTGGTTGGGGTGGGTGTGGGGCTGGATGGCTGTGGTTGGGTGGGTGTGGGGCTGGATGGCTGTGGTTGGGTGGATGTGGGGCTGGAGGGCTATGGTTGGGGTGGTGTGGAGAAGGCTGTGGTTGGGGTGGGTGTGGGGCTGATGGCTGTGGTTGGGGTGGGTGGGGCTGGATGTCTGTGGTTAGGTGGGTGTGGGGCTGGATGGCTGTGGCTGGGTTGGGTGTGGGGCTGGATGGTTGGGGTGGGTGGGGGCTGGATGGTTGTGGTTGGGTGGGTGTGGGGCTGGATGGCTGTGGCTGGGTTGGGTGTGGGGCTGGGGGTGGGGTGAATATGAGCGTAGGGTAGTGGGTGGTGGAGGAAGAAGGATGTAAGGGATGGGTGTAGGTAATGGGTAGGGGTGTGGTGAGTATGGGCGCGGGATGGTGGGTAGGGTGAGTGTGGGCACTAAGTTGTGGGTGGATGAGGGCAGTGGGTGTAGTTAGGGTGGGTGTGGAGGCGGTGGGTGGGGTGTGTCAGACCTGACAGGAGATAATTAATGAGTAATGAAAAACAGTGAGTCATTAGCCCGCCCTCACACTTACACGCCCACTTAACTCACCCGCCTTACTTATGTTCTCTTTATAACTCCGTACTTATATTTATATCATACAAGGAAATTCTAAGAGACCATTGATGTAGAATCGTATTTGGGCTCTTATATGTAGTTATTTCAAGGGAATATATATATATATATATATATATATATATATATATATATATATATATATATATATATATATATATATATATATATATATATATATATATATATATATATATATATATATATATATATATATATATATATATATATATATATATATATATATATATATATATATATATATATATATATATATATATATATATATATATATATATATATATATATATATATAGTGCAAATGAATTATATTACAACGAGTAGCAGAAAGTGTTTACTATCTATTTATAAGAGAATGTTAAGTAGAAATAGTTTAGTCATTATAGACCGGAAGTTGTCGGTATGAGAGTCTGTTTGGGTCACATTTCTCAGAGATTCGTAGGTTAAATTTTGCCCTCTAACTGCGGATCAGGAGAAACGTCGGTACAGATCCAGTGCAGTTATGACGGCGTTTTTATCCTCACATCTGTAATACACTGAACATTACCTACATTATCATATCTTTATTTACGGTGAAAATTTTTAAACTAAGAACCTTTAAGAACCCATCATTATGTCATAGCCTAAATGAGTCACTTAGATACGTATTCACATCTCCAATTACACAGATTTTTACCGAACGAACTGTCGGTAATCCATCTCTATTTCGTAGCTTAATTAAGTGAGTCAGGTAGATGCTTTCGTACCTCTAGATTTAGGAGAAAAACCTGACGTATACGAACATTCACTGTTCTGTGTTGTTGTGTTTATAGCACAGTAGTGGTATTTGGTTATAGTAGTGGTGATGATGATGTGATGTGGTGGTGATGTTGATTCAGTTATGGTGTGGTGTGGTGTGGTTGGTGGTGGTGTGAGGAAGAGGAAGTGACTTTCTTACCCCTGTTTTTTCCTTGGGAGAGAGAGAACTCATTTCGGTATGAAGTACAAGTACATATTCATATATGAAGTACAATAGTAATATATAATAGAAAACTTGAAGGTTCTTAAAAAATAAAGAACTGAGATCATATTGGAAACTTTATTTTTGGCCTTAACATCTGCATGACAAGAAATACAACTTGTATAAATATACAATATATACAGCATCATCGATATGTACAATACACCACACACAATACTGTACTCAAGTTCAATGCGCTTCAGAATTACAGCAATGTTGTAATACACTTTATAAGTTCAGTGGTTTACAGACAAACGTACAGTCCATTCAGGTCTGTACAACAGGTGTAAGAGAGGGTGCTCAGTATATCCATGCTTGTGAAAGTTTAGTTCATTATTGTACATATAGGTTTGGTACATAAGGTTAATTTAACGGTTTAGTACATCATTGTACATAGTGCACATGAAGATCTAGTACACCGGTATACATAGAAGTTTATTACATCGCTGTACTGTATTATGATGGTTTAGTACAATAATGTACATGAAGGTTCTAGTACATCAGTATACAGGAGGGTTTTGTACATCAGTGTTAAGTTTCAGTAATTAATGTACAATAAGGCACAGTGCATGAATACCAAATAAATCAGTTTACAGGAAGGCACAGTGTGTACTAGAAGGTTTAGTACATCAGTGAACGATTAAGTTTAGTACAAAGGTATACAGGAAGGTATACAAATAGCACAGTACACAAGTGTAGAAGAAAGAACAGGACAGCAGTGTACAATTACCACGACATATACGAGGTCACTGAAGCATAAGTGCACTACAGTATATATCAATACACTTGGGTAGCACCATTAAGTTTACCGCGGTAGGTGCAGCACTTATAGTACAATGGTTATTAAGGTCTTGTAGAAGATTTGTTGTAAGTTTCTGAAGGAGGAAGCAACTTAGGTCGTATTAATTTTATTCTACTGTATTTTACTTCTAATCGAATAAATAGAAATTGTTTGCCGATGTTAATAATAATAATAATAATATTAATATTAATAATAATAATAATAATAATAATAATAATAATAATAATAATAATAATAAACACTAATACTGCTTTTATTATCTGTAATGACGCTGCTAAAATCATTCAATATATATACAGGTATAAATGATAATTTTCAAATAAAACACTGTTACATAACGATCTTACCAAGAATAGGAATTGAAAATGAGACTTAAATTTATTTTATCTCAAAATTTTGAAGCCGGTAGCAGGCAGCTATCAAACAGGGAGGTACTACCGCCTGGGAAGATATTGGAAGCATAATGTGTTGTCTAATGGTAGACCCTGCTGCCATATGGCATCACAAAAATTGTGACCAAGTCCCAGGTTGCTGACCTGACTTTCTGCCTCATTTACACAATTGCAGGGTCTCAATTGTTTCTCTTATTTTGACAACACAACATACATAGTGTATATCGTTTCTCATTCTTGATTTATTTTTTTCGTTTTTGTATTTGTTTATGGTTATTATTATTATTTTTAGTATATTATTTGTATTTTTAGTACAGGTATTTTTTTATTACTTTTTGAATTATTATAATGATAATAATAGTAATAAGAGTTATTATTATTATTATTATTATTATTATTATTATTATTATTATTATTATTATTATTATTATTATTATATTTCGCCCCCAGGCCCTGATGTGGGTGAGTGACCTGTGCCCGGGTGGGCTAATCCCCGTAAAAAAAAAGAAAAAAAAGAAGCCAATTCGTGCAATTTTAAGCCAATTAGTATAATTTGGATGCCAATTCATGTAGTTTTAAAGCCAATGTGTGTACTGTACCACATCTTTTAAGTTACGAGGGAAAGATTACTTAAGACTGATTACTCTCATCAGCTTTATCTTAAGTGAGCCTCTATTTTAATCCCTCGAGTATGATCTCGACCACAGGAATATAGTGTCATCGTACTCAAAGGCCCTCGAGTACGACCATGACCACGGGAGTACAGTGTCATCGTATTCAAATTAGAAGGGACTTATAATTCAAGGGGTTAAGTAATCGTACACGAGGGTTTATGATGTCTTACTCACTGGGCTAATTCATTGTACTCAGGGGATTGAGTAATCTTGCTTAAGGGATTATGTCATCGTACTCAGAGGATAAGTCATCGTTCTCAAGGTGCTTCTCATCGTATTCAAGGGGTTAAGAGCGTCAGGAAGGAAGGTTTATAGAATTGTAATATATTATAAACATTAGACAAAATAACTGAATAAATTGTTGTTCTGTATCCCAGGAAAACAACATTTTAAGATTTTTTTTAAGTACAATATTCTCACACGTACAGTTGCGGCCAGAATTCCATGGACACCTGGCTGGATTTTAAAGTATATTGTCTGATTTTTCTTTGTATTAAGGGTTTTTTTTTCCTTTTCCGGTTAGTAGATATTAACCAGTCATACAGTGAATGTGACCAAGAAGCAGGTGCTAGATATGGCCAAGTGTTCGGGGAATTTTGTGCCGCAACTTTACACCAACTGAGAAATACACATACAGAATACATGAGAAAGACGTGTGTACATACAAACAGCTGTCAAACACTCATCTTCCTAACTGAGGCCGAACATTTACACAAACGTTATCTCTTACAATGAAATACACCGTAACTTTTCCCTCACTCAGAATCTTTTTTCCTCAGTGTCTAATTCGTCTCTCCATCCATTTTTTTCGTGACGTCATGAACACAGTATTTTTACCTCTTTTCTCTTTCATCGCCAGAAGTATTTAGTCTATCCTTCTCTATTCTCATCACATTCAAAACTCCATTTATACATCCTAAACCTTCTTCCTTTCCGCTATAAAAAAATAATTTTCCCTTCATTTTTTTACATTCATAAACTTACACCATCTGAATTAACATCTCTACATCCTAAGTCAAAACAGTGAACGATTCTTTCATTCACCAATTATTTTTTATTCATTTCATTCACTAAGACTAAAAGTGTGTTTATTTATGTTTATTTGTGAATGATTTTTTATTCTCTTCTGTTTATGTTAAAATTAGGTCGAGGCTCCATACCTGACGATACATTTTAATGCATGAATATTAGGTGATGGGTGTTTTAGTATTCAGATTTCAGACTCATTTAACCTAGCAAAACCTCACCTCCTGTAGATTAGGTTTGATTAGGTTAGGTTAGATTTGGTTAAGTTAGGGTAGATTAGATTAGGTTAAGTTAGAGTAGATTGGGTTTGGTTAAATTAGGATAGATTAGATTTGGTTTGGTTAAGTTATAGGGTAGGTTAGGTGTGCTTTGGTTAAATTGGGTAGTGTTAGGTTAGGTTTGGCTTGGTTAAATTAGAACATAATAATTACTTTATAATTAATTACCGTATTGCATTAGTAATTCTTAATGTGCCACCAGCCACGGTACCGGAGACTAAAGTATTATTTAACTCATAAGACGTTTTAATTTTGATAGTCGTAGTGCACAATAAACAGGAGCCGTGTGTGTCCGTCCGTTCGTCCGTCGTCCTCACCATGGGACAGACAGACACAGAGAACAATAAGGTGACCTCCCTCCCACTCCTGCCAGGGTCAGTAGGGATCACCTGTATCACTGTTAGAACGTGTATGGGGCAGCTGAACTCTACCACACTGTTTAGTCCTCTCAGTTACATCGTGTTCTTTTTTTCGGTTTTATCAGTTAATTTTGTCAGAACTCACAACCTTTATCAGGCACTTCATAGTGAAATATTATATTTTCACACTTCACCGCGGGAGTCCAACCATCTATGATTTATTCATCACATAACACTAGTGTTTGTAATCTTTTCCCTTCCAGGAAATAAACATCACCAACTTGTTCCATACCGGAAGTAAGCATGTTAATTTTCTTCAACAGAACGTAAACACCACTGTCTCGTTAAGGCTGGCATTAAACACCTCAGTCTTGTTCAGAACAGGAATACATTAGACATCATTGTTATGAAAAACAGTAAGCAAAATATATCTATTTATATTTCTTCAAAATATACTACTTTGTATCTCGCGCTCAGAAGCTTCTTAATATCTAATAAGTCACAAGACAAGTTCAAGATTCGCTCAGCGAAATACAGCGTCTCTGACCTTTTGAAGGACATTTTGAGAATTAAGAAGTAACACAAAAGTTTAGTATGGGGGCCCTGTTTACAGCTCACACTGTCCCCGTTGCCTCCCACACATCTCCAGAAACTTGGTATGTCTCCAAAGATCCTGGATACCCACAACTCTGCACAGGTCTCCACGGGTCTCCATAGGTCCTCACAACTCACCATAGATTCAACAGTTCCCGTAGAGCATCATAGCTGCCCACAGGTCAGATAAACTCCCTGTAAATACCTTCATCAGGAACTTTGTTCCTTCACCGCGCCAAGACCACATACAGTACTCCTCAGAGAAAACGGACGGCCCTGCCGCCAGTACCTGGACACGTGGGCGTGGTGGAGGCGTTCACGAGACACGAACTTAAGCGTTCAGACGTGCGAAAATGGGCGTACAACATAGCTCTGCTTTTGATGGCGTGGCGGGGATGACCCAAGAGTCTATCTGGAGGTGTAGTCGTGGTAGGTGGGAGGTTGACGGTACAACTGTGAGTTTAGTTGCGGTGGTGCGGGGTACGGTGGAGGGTACACAGGCGAGGTACGGGCGTAGGGTGACGCCCGTGCTTTCACTCCTCCGTAGCTGTACGGTCCGTACATGGGGCCATAGGTGCACATGTCCCCGGCGTAAGGTTGGTTGAGGGACGCACACTGTCCCCCACTACTGACGCCGTCCATACGAGATGAGGTGTTGAGCGTGGGCGTGAGTGTGGGCGGGGAGCCTTGTAACAGGCTAGTGGGTGTCATGCTGGAGCCGCACATCATCCGGGACACCAGACCACCCTCAGCGTCGCACTCGTCTGTAAGAGAGAGGGATATAGAGGTCAAGTGGGGCCAGTACGGGTCATGGCGTCTAACGTTACTGTGTATAATGCACTAGTGTGATATTAACTGCCATAAGTTGATTAATATCACTATAAGCAAAGATTTATGAATATAATACAGGTAAAAAAACCCAGTAATTTTCTGACTGTCAATATCATAAGAGTTTGTTCCTTACCTAAATACTATTGAACTTAGGTACAGTAGTAATTTCCATGCAGTGTCCTTGGTTATTAAAGGTGGTGCCTTTAACTGCCTTACCAAAGATTAAAAAAAAAGTGCACCAAAAAATCTACTAAATTTAGGTATAAAGTACTGGTGTGATGCAGCTGTGCTCTGTCACACCGCAGGACCATAACCACACATCAGCCGACTTTTACCACAGCTGGCTTCTGTGACGTCACAGATGGATGCAAACAGTAAATAAATACAATGTTGCAAATGTCAGGGGAGCGATGTTGTGTTTTGTTTTCTACTTTATTACCTCGTGCTACTTGTTACTTTTGGTTACACCACTATTATCATAGTTACACCCCTGGCCGAAGTAACACCCCTGGGCGTAGTTACACCCCTGGGCGTGGTTACATCCCTAATTAGTTACACCCCTGGCCGAAGTAACACCCCTGGGCGTAGTTACACCCCTGGTCGTGGTTACATCCCTAACGTAGTTACACCCCTGGCCGAAGTTACACCCCTGGCCGAAGTTACATCCCTGGGCGTAGTTACACCCCTGGGCGTAGTTACACCCCTGGGCGTAGTTACACCCCTGGACGTAGTTACACCCCTGGGCGTAGTTACACCCCTGGATGTAGTTACACCCCTGGGCGTAGTACACCCCTGGGCGTAGTTACACCCCTGGACGTAATTACACCCCTGGGCGTAGTTACGCCCCTGGGCGTAGTTACACCCCTGGACGTAATTACACCCCTGGGCGTAGTTACGCCCCTGGGCGTAGTTACACCCCTGGACGTATTTTAGTCGTAATCGCTGTCGTTATAGTAGTCGTCGTTATCGTTATCGTTATCGACGTAATCGTTGTTATTATCGTTGTAATTGTTGTCGTTATATTAGTCGTAATTGTTGTCTGTCGAGTAGCCGTCGTAATCGTTGTCATTGTAGTCGTAATCGTTGCCGTTACAGTCGTAAACATTGTCGTTGTAACCGTCGCTATCGTTGTTTTAGTCGTCGTAATCATTGTCATAATTGGTGTCGTAATTTTCGTAATCATTGTTTTAGTCGTAATCGTTGCCGTTATCTTCGTCGTCATAACAGTTCTTATCGTTGTTGCTACACTGGAATAACTTTTTTATTACTTTAACTTAAAGGAATTAATTCTTCACACTATAATTAATGCATTAATGATAATTTCATCTATAATATCCTTAAACATAAGACATTTAAATAATAATAATTATAATATTGATGATAATAATAACAATAATAATTATGACAATAATAATAGTATTATTATTATTAATTTTGTGACAATAATTATAATAATAAACTACAACTACTAGTAATGATAATAATAGTAATGATGATTACAGCAACAGCTGTTTGTGTTCACAGTACGAGCGATAGCACATGACGTTGGTAATACTGCCTTTCACGGCGGCGGCGGTGGCAGAAGTGTCAACATTGGTAACACTGTCAGTGGCAGGGCGGCGGTGTTGGTGGCACTGTGAACTGCCACACTTAGTGCCATCATTTGGTGGTGAGCGACGGCAGTGTCACGGCGGTATGTAAGCTATGTCACCCCACACACGCTGGCTCTCTCTCTCTCTCTCTCTCTCTCTCTCTCTCTCTCATCTGAGATCCGATGATAATAATTATGTAATTACAAAAGTTTTAAAAATCCCAGCCAGGTGTGTTCCTAACCTTGTGTGATCAAAGCCAGGTGTGTTCCTCACCTTGTGTGATCCCAGCCAGGTGTGTTCCTCACCTTGTGTGATCCCAGCCAGGTGTGTTCCTAACCTTGTGTGATCCCAGCCAGGTGTGTTCCTAACCTTGTGTGATCCCAGCCAGGTGTGTTCCTAACCTTGTGTGATCCCAGCCAGGTGTGTTCCTAACCTTGTGTGATCCCAGCCAGGTGTGTTCCTAACCTTGTGTCCAGGTGTGTTCCTAACCTTGTGTGATCCCAGTGTGTTCCTAACCTTGTGTGATCCCAGCCAGGTGTGTTCCTAACCTTGTGTGATCCCAGCCAGGTGTGTTCCACCTTGTGTGATCCCAGCCAGGTGTGTTCCTAACCTTGTGTGATCGCAGCCAGGTGTGTTCCTCACCTTGTGTGATCCCAGCCAGGTGTGTTCCTAACCTTGTGTGATCGCAGCCAGGTGTGTTCCTAACCTTGTGTGATCCCAGCCAGGTGTGTTCCTAACCTTGTGTGATCCCAGCCAGGTGTGTTCCTAACCATGTGTGATCCCAGCCAGGTGTGTTCCTAACCTTGTGTGATCGCAGCCAGGTGTGTTCCTCACCTTGTGTGATCCCAGCCAGGTGTGTTCCTAACATTGAGTGATCGTAGCCAGGTATGATAATTACACAAAAGAGGCTCCTGTAACAACCTTAACTGTATTTGATAACTGCTTTAAATACAATAACATTAATTATGAACGTATTATATTTCACTGTATTAGAAGCTGTATATAATGAAAGGGTCAGTTGAAATTATAACCTAACCTCACCTCACCTCACCTCACCTCACCTGCTATTCAAGGGATCACCTGAAGATTCGGCACCAAAGCCTTATATCACCTGATGATTAAAGACCCTAACGCTACCTGGTGGGGTTAGGTTAATTTGGGTTAAGATAGGTTAGCGTTAGGTTAGATTAGTTTAGGCTACATTGGCTTAAGTGGAGCTGGGTTATGATAAGTTAGGTTAGTGTTTAGGTGTTTAATCATGAGGTGAAATAAGCTGGGTTGCCTAAATTTCAGGTGATCCCGTGTTTAGGGTCACGAATATTGTCCCGACAGAAGGGAATCGTCCGCACCGATGAGTTTACTGAACCACTGAGACAGGTGGACGGTGGGAGACAGGTGGCCTCTCATATTGGGCCTTGACACTGTTAATGGGAGGCTGTGTAGGTCAATTTCCTCGTGGGTCTTCCTGGCACACACACACACAGCTCAGAGTTGCCAACTACTGTACAAGGCGTAGTGGCTGCTGTGGTTTTGGTGGTAATTGTCAGGTGGAGTGGGCGGGCGTGTGGATAGGAAGTAGGGTGGGCGTGTGGATAGGAAGTAGGGTGGGCGTATGGATAGGAAGTAGGAATAGGAAGTAGGGTGGGCGTGTGGATAGGAAGTAGGGTGGTGTGGATAGGGAAGTAGGGTGTGGATAGGAAGTAGGAGGTGGATAGGGTGGGCGTGTGGATAGGAAGTAGGGTGGGCGTGTGGATAGGAAGTAGGGTGGGCGTGTGGATAGGAAGTAGGGTGGGCGTGTGAATAGGAAATAGGGTGGGCTTACGGGTGTGAATTGGGTGGGCGTGTGAATATGTGGATAGGAAGTACATTAAGCAACTAATATTTTAAGACGTAAACACGATAATAAACTGCCAATAATAACGCTAAATAAACCACCTGCATATTATTACACGGGGCAGATGTACTGTAGTTTGTCTTGATATGGCTTTATGGTTATGAGTGAGGGAAGGTTGTGACGCTTTGAGTTAAATCAGGAGGAAATGCACTCAGGTTTCCATTAGCCTTGGTTCTTTACTCTTTATCATGATGGTTATGTTCCTCTCGACGAGCAACACACACACACACACACACACACACACACACACACTCTCTCTCTCAGAATCTTGTACATCTGTTTCTCAATCCCCCTCCCTACCCATCGATTCTTCTCCTCCCCATCTCACCTCTCTTCCTCCCATCATCATCCGTTCTTCCTTCTTCCTCCCCTTTTCCCCTCCATCCATCCTTCTCTCCCTCCCTTTCCTTCTTCTGCCTCTATCTATCCCTCCCTCCCTCCCCTTTCTCCCCTCTCCATCCATCCTTCTCTCCCCTCCTCTTCTCCCCCCCACCATCCATCTGGCGGGGGTGACACACGAGTGGCCGGAGTTGGCTGGGAATTTTTATTTGGCATCTTGGATCACAAGAGAACTGCTACAACCACTTATCCCCCGGGCACACCCCGAGACTCCCGACCCAGGCACCCAACCCACGGCCCTCGACACCTGGCCTGGTCACCCTTACCACCTGATGGGAAAAGGGTCAAAATGGTACAGAATCTAGGTCGCGGATGAACGCCCCTGTGGCTGGCCGCGCTTGGTGAATCGTTCAGCAAGTTTTATGGGCGACATTAGCTAAGGTAAAGAGTCAGTCCCACAAGGCAGAATGACAAACATTTTAGTTAGTCGAGAGAAACAATCGTGGGTTTGCCCTCGGGATGAACACCAGGCCCCGCGGGGCATTAAAACCCTGGCTGGCGAAGACGATGTTAGGGGCTTTACCGGGGCACTGCTGCTGCTGGGACTGTCCGTTCGATCCTAGGGCTCTAAATCTTTGGCGCCGGACTCATTTGCATACTCCACGCCTGTTACCGCTCTACACCGAGTACCGGTATTTTAACTAACACTAAGTTAAATCCTTCTTCCACCTTCCACAAAAACAAAAAATTTTTCCCGCAGTAGATCTGAACGATGGAGCTTTATATATATACAGTGACCTGCGGTGAGCTTCGTCCTGATGCTGCTGCTCTTCTTGAGACATTCACCGACCATAAACATGAAGAATAGACGACATAAATAAATAATAGACGACATAAACATCCTCGGGGAATCACGGCAGCGGGCGGGACGGGAGGTAAAACTCAGTGACAACCGTGTGGCATCATCTCGCGTCGCCCACCTTGGAGAAGTTGGCACTAACCTTCTTAAAGGCTAATTAGCTTGAAATATGAATACAATTATGGGGAGGGACTTCCGAATGAGCAATAAAGCAGATATATAAGACAGTGAGCGCCGCACATTCACCGCTGCAGTTCGCATAACATTAGTTCGGTCATGGCTTGAAGGACCGCGCAGGGGCAGAGAGCAGAGATGTAAACAGATCGTCACTTGTTTCTTTCCCAGCCTTGAAGGAAAACACAGTTGATCTGGTGTTGATTTTTTTTTTTACTTTGTCTACTCGTTTGTCTGGTCGTCTGTACATTTGTTGAAATACTTATTTTCTCTCTCTCTCTCTCTCTCTCTCTCTCTCTCTCTCTCTCTCTCTCAGGAATGACAAATAGACGTCAACTCTCGGCTTAAGTTACCTGCTCTCTGAATGTGTTATATTAGGCTGTATTATGACTGAGGCTTCATGTATTCACCAGCGAGTATATTAACTATACTGCGTGCGTGCGTGCGAGTGAAATCTAACTCGCATAGTAACCCATCATTCTTATTGCTAAAATGATCGGATCCTAGCCGTTTTGTAGTGAGTGTGGGGGGGGGGGCTAGCCTGAACTCTGCATGCTTTACTGTTGGTCGCCTGTAATGCTTTAGTCCTTTATCTTACTTAGGATAAAAGGTGGTGCCCAATAAACTAGCCCTGCGCCTGCATGCTCGTAACGGAGTGTATTGCTATGTGGTATGGTTTAGATTTGTATTACTATAACGTCGTGGAATTCAGTGCATTTGTTAGTTTGTTTACGACATCGGTATTTTGCTAAAGACCGGCCAGTTGTAAACAGGTAAAAAACCCGGTCGTTTTGCAAAGCGACCGGGTATGTGTATGTGTATTTATTTCCGGTAATAAAAAACAAAACAAATAAAATTATTAAATCTTTTATTGAAGGATGAGGAGGTTGAAAGGAAGTCTCTTCAGTACATTAAACAATAATCAGTTGTTGTTACTCGGACTTGTTTGTGGAGCTGCACCTACAGCTGCTGTCACACGAGGTCTTATTGCTGTAACACTTACAGCGGCTGCTTTGACAAGGCCTAGAGCAGTTACCATTGGTGAAGCCCTGTCTGTGCCCCGTGGAGTCTGCAATGACAACTTCACGCAGACTTACCTCCTTCCCTTCAGGTACGAACGAGATTCTTTGAACTCTGCTGGAGACAGCTGGCAACTCAAGGCCGTTTGTTTACTATAGTACGTAGTTAAAATTATGAATGAGTGTAAAAGTGATAAGTGATTGGTTACTTAGTTCCCCGTTGCTTAATTAATGGTTGGGCTTTTACATCCATTCATAATTTTTACTACGTATTATAGTAAACAAACGGCCTTGAAAGGCCCTTGATTTGTCAGCTGTCTCCAGCAGTGTTCGAAGAATCTTGAACGAGACTGTACATCTGCAGTGGAGAGGACCTGTTTGGGGTGAACTGATTTCGAGTGTACAGGTGTTTCAAGATTCCGTGTTTCGTACCAAGATTGTATGTTCCATTTTCCTTCGCCTGAATGATTACTGACTTGGCATTTGTAAACTGCACGTCCACGATCAACGAGCGGGATCGGAACCACCACATTGTCGCCCACTTGGGCTGGCTTGATTCGTCTCCCAGAAACCGCCTCGGGATTGTGTGATCTTGAGGGGCGTGAAGTTACATTGTGATTAAAATGCAGAAGAAAATACTGTAGTTCAGTACTGGGTCAACGAATAAACGGGGTATTTTGCCTGTTTGCAAGTTATTTGGCAAAATTACCCAATTGGCCAATGCTTGCCTGTTTGCAAAATGGTTGAGAGTTTAAGGTCATTTTACAAAACGACTGGGTTTTTAGCCCTTTGTAAATTGTCCGGTCTTCAAAAAAAAAAACGATTTCGCAAAAAAAAAAAAAAATAACAAATATGGTAGAACTGACTTATTTCATTCAGATCATATTTAACCATCTTTCCATAACTTTACTTGAATTATGTTTGGTTAGGTTAGATAAGGTTAGGTTAGGTTAGATAAGGTTAGGTAATGTTAGGTTAGTTAGCTGAGGGGTGATCCTGTAACTTTTAGTATGATTACGTGATGGTACAGTACAGTGCATCAGTTAATAAGATTGAACCAGGATTTTTCCGTAACCCTTGGCTATGATTTTTCCGTACCTACAAAGTCAAAGCTAAGACTTAGCTATGATTAGACTTTTCCCTACCTCTTAGATCCAAACTAAGACTGAGTTAAATTTTTCCTTACCCCCTTAAGACCAAGCTAAAGCTAAACTAGGATTTTTCTTTCCATTTTTTCAGATTAAGCTAACACTAAGGTCGGAATTTTCTCTAGCCTTTAAGTCCACCTTCCAAACTAAAACAGAGCTAAGATTTTCCTCCCATCCCTAAGGCTAAGCTGAGATTGAACCAGAATTTTTCTCTACACTCTTACGGCCAAGATTCGTATGGGCAAAGATTTTTCCCTAATCTTTAGCTTTAAGATTAAGCTAAGACTGAGCTAGGACTTTTTTTCTATCCTCCAAGCTGATATTGAGAAGTGATTTCCCCCAGCTATTATTTACCCTTGAGCGGCGGGTTTAAGACACTATTAAGTCTTCCAGTATCGCTTTGAGTAAGGTTTATGAATTAGGCCACCAGCCACTAAGGCGAACAAGAGGCACTTAAATGGTCACTTGAAGACCAAAGTGTTGCTCCCACCTCTTTGTGTACCAAGGGTCTAGTCTTATTGTGGGCATTGTTTATCATGGCGGACCATTTACGTGGAGACTTTATTGTGACATGACAGCTCCCTCCTCCTCCTCCTCACACACACACACACACACACACACAGGTACATATAGGTGACAACAGAAGGCAACAGAATCCCCTTTGATACATAACAGGTGACAACAGAACCCTCTCACCTTTTTGATACATAAACAGATCACAACAGAAGCCAGCAGAAATCCCCTTCGTCACCCTCAGTATATAACATCATAACAGAAAACAACAGAAACCTCCTCACCCCGATACATAACAGGTGACAACAGAAGACAACAGAATCCCCCACCCTTCCCTCACCCCCGCCAGTTAAGTCAAGATGAAGTAGGTAGTTTCCTTGACTATTAACGTGATGAACAACTGTCTATTTATTCTCCTCTAATTGATTTCTTTACACCCAAACCCGAGAGAAAGAGGGAGAGGGGGAGGAAGGGGGAATGGATGGGGGACGGGGAAGGGATGGAAGAGAGGAGTGGTTTGTTTAGGGCCAAAGGTGTGTGTGAGGGATAGGAGGAGTGGAGAAGGATGTGAGGGGACGGGGGGAAGAGATGAAGGTTGCCAGTATATAGGCCAAGATATCGTACTGGTTAATGTCTACTTCTTTACCAATAACCACAATGATAAAAATAATGCTGTGAAGTTCTTTAAAAGGTCCTTTATATTATAATTCTTTAACTTTACACCAAAGACTGCGTTAACGCTGGGATTTTTGTACTTCTTAGTCAGTGAGTAATACAGGAAGCCTAATATAATAATACAGCTTCGTTATGTCTTATATCTGGGAAGATAATCTTTGTGAATAAATATATTACACACACACACACACACACACACACACACACACACACACACACACACACACACCAAACTGTCACACATTCATTGTCAGTCTGCCTTCGAATGAGTCACAAGCATTATGGTCGCTATTCACAAAGCTTTGTAGGCGATTGAGGACACATCTAATTGGCTCACAAAACTACGAAAAATAATGGAGTTTTAACCCTTCAGAGGGCAGCGGTGCGCTTGTTTTATTCTGGCTAACACTAGACAGTTTTATTCAGCTGAGAGAAACCCTCGCCCTCTAATGGGTTAAAGGTTCTTATGATAAATTTCCCATCGTAACGAGAGCTGTGAGAACGACTACCAGCTCACTCAATGACGCCGAAATTGTACTCCAGGTGAGTTTTCTTACCCGCGGTTAAGAAAAAGAGAATAATGTACGAATCTTGGAGAATGTGGTCGGGCCATTGACGTGTGAATCATGCGGCAGGCAGCGTGGCGGGCGGGTGTTGGCGACGCTGCCCGGGCTGTCTCCCGCGCTGATCTACGGTCATCTTAACTCTCGCCCGAGACTAACATACGAACCATTAGAAATAAATTACTCCGGATACTTGATTTGACATTTCATATTTCTCCTCCAATTTATTAAGTGGCTGGGCGTGTCACGTAAGTGTGTGTGTGGTCTGTGTGTGTGTCTGTCTCTCTTATACTTGTACCGTTTTTGTCAGTAAAATTAAGCTCATTTTATATTATCTTCAACGAGGATTTACATCTAACCCTTCACTTTTCTCTCTGAAGGCTTTAATAAAGTGATTCGAATCGTTTTAATTAACGATCTTGGCGGTGTGTAAATCTAACGGAGGTGCGGGGATAATATATAAGTGATCTCGTTAGTGTTGTAAGTGTCACTTATAATTGTGGAAGACTAATGGTGCCCATACAAATAAAACATCTCAGAAAAACTTTTTTTTTCACCCTTGAGCCTTGGAATATAGTGTAGCGATTCTTAAAGCTTCTTACGATGTATTTTCCCCGTAACTGATGATATAAAGAGGCATCTATCTAGTTAACTTTATCTTCGTCACGGAGAAGCCAACATGGCGTCAGAAGTTCCCCGAGACTCGACCTTAACTGTATTTTTTTTTCTACTTTTTGCAGGTATAGTTTACGGGTCATCTGAAGGTTAGCTCCCTCCAACGTATTTCGCTAACTTAACATAAGCTAAACTAACGTAACGTAACATAATCCTAACCTAACGATAACCTAACCTAACCTAGCGAAACCTAACCTAACCTCTAATAATTCCCCCAGGTAGCGTCAGGATGTTTAATCATCAGGTGAAATAAGCTAGGGGGCCTAATCTTCAGGTGGTTCCTTGAAACGAGCTATGTTTTTTTACGGCCAAAATTTGTTTACTTCTATCATTATTTTTACTGTTTGCTTTACATCCATCCTTTTTTTTACATTGATCCATGTGGTGGCTTTCATTGTTTTGTTTACATAAATGTTTTTGTTTATGCTCATTAGCTGTTTTTTTGCATTGTTGATTATACACACCAGCTGTTTATTACATAGTTCAGCTGCTTTTGTTTCCAAATTGTATTTTGTCTGAGCACGTCATGTTTCGTGTTTTTTGTTTGTAATTGTTTGCATACACCTGTTTATATAGTTTAACTTTTTACATAATTCGATTAATTTTTATTTACATTACGCCTTGTTTATACATCTATCAGCTCATACGATTTGTTTACACTCAGCATTTTTCGTGTTTTTTATATCCATCAGAGCTGATAGGCTTTGTTTACATCCCTAAAATGATAGGCTTTCTTTACATCCATCAGCTGATAGGCTTTGTTTACATCCCCCAACTGATAGGCTTTGTTTACATTCATAAACTGATGGGCTTTGTTTACATCCCTCAACTGATGGGCTTTGTTTACATCCCCCAACTGATAGGCTTTGTTTACATTCATAAACTGATAGGCTTTGTTTACATCCCTCAACTGATGGGCTTTGTTTACATCCCACTATTGATAGGCTTTGTTTACATCCCATAACTAATAGGCTTTGTTTACATCCCCCAACTGATAGGCTTTGTTTACATCCATCATGTTTCGTGTTTTTGTTTTTGTGTATATCAGCTGATATTCCTTGTTTACATCCATCAGCTGATAGGCTTTGTTTACATCCATCATGTTTCGTGTTTTTGTTTTTGTGTATATCAGCTGATATTCCTTGTTTGCATCCATCAGCTGATACGTTCGAGTGACTTCGTTAACGATGTTTTGTATAACGTTAAAGTTAATTTATTGGTCTAAAATGAATTAAGAAGACTCCGTGTTTTTATGCAGTGAATTATAGCAACGTAAATTATGGTGAGTCAAGTGCCGCCGTATTGACGAATTTATTTGTCCATAGTTTGTTTATTTGTTGTGATGAACCGCGTTGGGTAGTGTCGATCATCTTGAGACGGTGAACAATATTTGTGTTAATGTTTAGTAATAATAATAATAATAATAATATTACTACAGGTATTATTATTACAATATTATTATTATTATTATTATTATTATTATTATTATTATTATTATTATTATTAGTAGTAGTAGTAGTAGAAGTAGTAGTAGTAGTAGTAGCACCATCTTGAGATGAAAGAACATGACGTGTGGGTTACGCCCCCTCGTTACACCATCACTTTAACGAGCTGAGGTTAACGAGCAGGCAGGTAGTTAAGTAGTTAGGGTTGAAACACTTAGTGAAGGTGACCGGGTGGAACGAAAGTGAGAGAAAATAATGAAGGAAAGTGAAAATAAGGAACGAGAGAGAGAGAGAGAGAGAGAGAGAGAGAGAGACAACTAAATTCTATCCATTCGGGAGTAAACATTAAACTTGTCTTACTTAAACATTTATATATAAGTAAGTATTATGTTTACGCATCTAACATACACCATCCATCAAGCTATATATTTTTTTTGCGTTTAAAATGAAAAACACGGTTCAGTGTTGTTATAGCTAACAAAATGAAATAAATTATTCGAATCACGTCAAGTTCAGGTGAGTTGCTGTTTTTACGCCTTAACGCTATATTGGAAAGGTTAGATTAGTTGTGGTTAGCTTAGTGTTGGGTTAGTGTCAGGTAAGGCTGGTTTAGGTTAGTGTGAGTGTGATTAAGTTAGTATTAAGCAAGGTTATGTTGAATACAGTTAGTGTTAGGTTTGGTTGGGTTAACCTTAAGGCTAAACAAACTGGGGTGCCTAAACTTCATGTAACCACTATGTTTACATTTTATTAAGATACAGTGAAGTAATTTATCTTGTTACGTTATCACATAGTTCACATGGTCTTAAGCCACTGCTGTACTTAACTAGTAATTAAGTAAACCCGAAAAACCACCGCCATTAAACCTCGGTTAAGGTATTTTTTGTATGGGTAAAAAACGGTGTATGGGAGTGCCTTTGAGAGGGTGACTCCAAGACCACTTAGTGGTTTTAGGTGGGTGACTCCCCTTAGAACACTTAAGTACCTTTAAGTGATGATTTCTTTAATCCATTCAAGTGGCTTGAGGTGGGTGACTCCCGTGGATTATTTAAGTGCTCTTAAGTGGATGATCTTCCTTAGATCATTTAAGTGGATTAAAGTGGATAACCCCTGGCCTAGACCATTTAAATAGGTAACTCCCTTTGACTAATTTAAGTGGTTAAATTGGGTAAGTCCCCAAGATCATTTAAGTGGTTTTAAGTAGGTACCCTGATTAGGGCCTCAACCACTTACACAGGTTTAAGTGGCAGTGTATATGTAATTCACTTGGTGTAATTAATAAATACTGATATTTGTTGTATTAACGAAATTTTGATAATGATCGCCAGTATTTTTTTCTTACCTTAGTGGTGTTTAATTCACGAACTATTTTTATCTCAATACATTACAATATTTATTGTACGAGCGTCAATATAAATGTTTTCCTTAAAGTAATTGATACACGAACGCCAGTATGTCTTTTCCTTAAAATTAAATTTACGAACGCCTGCATATTATGTTCCTAAACTAATTCACGAACGCTAGTGTACACTGTATACATTTTTTGTTATCGCCATCTACTTCAAAGTACAAGATAACTGTGATGTATTAACAAACACAGGGTAGTTAAGATCAGGAAGCGCCCAACTATCCAGCCTCGTCAATTAAGGAAAACAGTTTGTCACTTGAATTTGTTTTTAAAATAAATTATTGAGCATCGTTAAGCTGGTCGTGTTGCCAGCGAGCAGCAGCTATCATAATATTATTACAGCTCAACCACCGTCACATACATGATATTAAACATCTATTTTAAAATCATAATATAACATTGTTGTTATTATTATGACTTGGGGCATAATTTGGCAGCTGTTATTAACAAGTTAAGAGTTAAAGATAATAATTGGCAGCTCATAAAAACACAGTACCACGTGCTGTCTCCTCTGCGAATACGTTTATTTAGCTTTGGCTTCGCCATCCCATTTCGATTTCAGAGTTATCATGGAAAGACTTAACTTGTAGAAATAAGCATTATATGGTTAACTTAAGTTACTTCTATCTGTCCATATATTTGTAAATTACCTATTGTGTTGACAGTGGCAGAGATGATAATGGAGAAGTTGATGAAGTCAGTCATTGGTTGCGGAGAGCAAGTGGCAATAATTTGTGTCACGTGCCAAGTGTGAGTGGCTGAGCAGCTGATCCTCCGTCGCACACACACATACACACATGCATCTATATACTCATATATACACACACACACAAATATATATATATATATATATATATATATATATATATATATATATATATATATATATATATATATATATGTGTGTGTGTGTGTGTGAACAAAACATACACACACACACATACACACACATAAAAAGAGGCAATATCTCTTGTCTTATCTCTCCCCACGATCAACTCTTATGTCCCCATTATCAAAAGGCATCGTAAATCTCTCAGGGAGACAAATAATAACAACCGCAACACACACACACACACACACACACACACACACACATACATACATACACACACACACACACACACACACACACACACACACACACATATCTTATTTATATCACTTATGTTACTTGTATATTATTTGCAATTCGTAACCCATTCCCCAAATATGTAACTGTATATTTTCAGCCTTCTGGCTGCCAAGCTCTTTCAATAAACCGTTAATTATTATTATTATTATTATTATTATTATTATTATTATTATTATTATTATTATTACACACAGAAGTTTTGGTTCCCCTTCCCGCCTCTAGATAGCTTTCTTTAGTGTTTGTTTCTTTCTTGGAAGACGTGTGTGTGTGACATAAACCACTGATAAGCTGTGATACAGTAATTTATAACAACACAACACAATGGAATAGAGTGAAATACAAATCAGTACGATACTTTACAATAAAATACTAATTAAAATGTAAACATAACAGCTAAATTCACCTTTCCTCCATTAGATTACAGATAACTTTTTGTTTATCTAGGACTAGCTAGATTACCTTATTGTTGCAACCTGCCACCATTATCACCACATATACCACGGCTACCACCACTAATACCATTACCACCTGTTTTATGAATACCACCAGTACCACCATTACTGCTGCCACCACTGCTGCCACTACCACCATCACCACCACTACCACCATATCACCACTTTATATCGCGACTACCGTCACTATCATTAGCACCACTACCACCACTAACCCCCCCCCCTCCACCTTTACGGGTATGCGTTTACAGAGGGCGTAAGCGCGTGTCTGGGGGAGATACGCCTCGACGCCTTTGAGATATATGCGTCACTCCTCTCCCACCACTCTCCCAGTCTTCTCCCACCACTCTCCCAGTTACTTTCTCCACAGCTCTTCCAATCTCTCTCTCTCTCTCTCAGCCCCTTTTCCAGTTACTCTCCCACACTCACCTCAAGTTAGAACACGTACACAACAAAACCACGAATTAATATCAACGTAATTTAACATCTTACTTATTACTTCACGTTAACATACAGGTAAATTCAAGCGTTCCCGAGATCTGAGGTTAACCCCCTGAGTACGATGACTTGTTGAGTACAGTGAGTTAGTACGGGTAAGATAACGCAATTCCCTTGAGTACGATGACTTAACTTGTTGAGTACTGATAGTGATATTGAAATAGTTTATTTCGCCAGAAAAATGCAGATGCAGAATGGATAATAATAACAATATTAACATGGCTGAGCCAGTTGAGAGCCTTGAGTACGATGACAACGCTTTGAGTACCGTGAATAGTCCGGGTTAAGAAATTGTAAACCTTTGAGTACGATGACTTCAGCCTATGTATGAATACGATACCCAACTTTCTCGAGTACGATGGGATTTTACTCAAGAGTTTAAGCCATTGTACGCCGGGAGTGTTATCGCCGCTGGCTTATAAATGCTGGTGTCAGTTGTTGACGATCGCTGCCTTGATCTAACAAACATTGGATCTCTCAGCCCCCCCCCCCTCCCACGAGGCAACAGGCCTCGTGAGGGGGGGGGGGCGGTGTTTACGGATAAAAGTTCCTGATTCTGCTGAATGTAAACGGTGGCGTGGCCGCCTGGACTCGAGATTAATAGAGCTATGAACTTTGTGTTATGTCACTATACTCAATAATCTATTGTAACAAATTGTGTGAGACTAACTAATTATGTATCAGATAGATCACCATATAATACTAATGAACGCCTTGTTCTCTGCAGGTTTTGACCACATCAATAAATATTAAATGCGTCAACTGGCGGGTTTCAATCATTCCCTTTGACTTGCCCGTCATCTGAACGTCCTTATTCCCAAGGCGTTTATAGAGAGTTTGACATCGTACTCAAGGGGTTAATAAACGGGGGAGGGGAGGATATTGACGCGAAAAATCGGACTTGGACCCCGATATCGAACGACCTATATATATCGGCTAACAATACCGAAAGGAATAACAAATGGGGGCGGGGGATTAGTCGGTATTTCTTTAATGTTTGAACGATGTTGTCTTGTGTAGATAACGATTGTGTGATCATTGCTCAAGAGTTTACTGTACTGTGTATCAAGTGTTAAGTGAACAACAACAACAATATTGACTTGGGTGAAGGGTGCTGTATTGCTCATCTTGAAGGACACACACACACACACACACACACACACACACACACACACACACACACACACACACACACACCTCTGAACACCCTAGAGTGACCTATGCTTGCAACCCAGATCTGTTGTCCCGTATAATAAATGGTAATACAAATAGTACAGTATAGAGGCAAGGCACGGCAAGGTATTGGGTGTCAGGAGCCATTGATAATGTTTCGTGATGGTGTTATAGTCTGTCTGTGTACTTGGCTGTCTGTCATTCGCTATGCTATGGTAATAAGTCAAAACAATATACTATAAAAAAGTGACTTTAAGGTAAAAAATGTGGTTTGAAATGTAGAAAAATAGCCCAGACAAAAGAGATTAAATTGCAAAGTATAGAGTTATCTTGTAGTGATAACAGTAAAATGAAAGTATAAAAATAGCTTAATGAGTCAAAAGAAGAAACTTAAACGTGTAAAAAAATAGCTATTAAGTGGAAAACGTATAATGTCGAAAATTAGACGTCTTTAAAAAATAAAATTATTTAAACTTTTAAAAGTAGGGTAAAATAAGGAACAGCTTGTAAATAATAAAAATACAGTAAGAGAGTAGAGTAGCGAAAAAGTAGAAGAATGAATAAAAAAACTTTGCCATAAAAATTAAAAAAAAAACCTAAACCTAATAAAAGTAGCCTTAGAAGTACAAAATACGAAGCCCCCGAGTAAAAAAGTAGAAGAAAAAGTAATAATTTGAGCGGACAGGCGTGGTGTGTGTGTGTACAAAGGGAGTTGGGACGTATTTTACGAGGCGTGTGGCACAGTGGTGGGCTAGTGTGTCACCTCACGCCCACCCCTCACACACACCTCACACTTATACCACCCTTGACACCTTCCCTCGTCTCCCCCTCACCCCATACTTACACCACCCACACCCACCCCTCCCTCTCACACCCAGCCATCACACCCACACTTCACACACCATCGCTCACTTACACCATCCATAACACCACTCTTCCCTCTCACTCCACACTCACACCACCCATGACACCTCTCCTCCCTCTCACACTACCCATGACACCCCTCCTCCCTCTCACACCACCCATGACACCCATCCTCCCTCTCACACCACCCCACCACCCATGAAACCCCTCCCCTCCACCCCACACTCACACACATCCATAACACTCTTCCTCTCCACACTCACACCACCCATGACACCCCTCCTCCCATCCCATCCTCCCCTCACACCACCCCACCACCCATGAAACCCTCCTCCTCCCCCACCCCACACCCACACCACCCATGACATCCCTCCTCCAGCCCACACTCACCATCCTCACCCATGAAACCCCCCCCCCACACACCACACCACTCATGACACCCCTCACCCCACACACACACACCACTCATGACCCATCCCTCACCCCATACTCACACCACCATGACACCCCATCCCCCCACCCACACCCACACCACTCATGACACTCCATCCCCACCCCACACTCCACACCCTCATGACACCCCATCCCCCCACCCACACACACCACCATGACACTCCATCCCCCCCACCCCACACTCACACCACCCACCCCCTCACCCCACACACCACCATGACACTCCATCCCTCACCCCATACCACCACTCATGACACCCCATCCTCCTCACCCCACACTCACACCACCATGACCCCATCCCACTCCCACACACCACTCATGACACTCCATCCCCTCACCCCACACCACACCCACTCATGACACCCCATCCCCCCATTCCACAACCACACCACCATCACACCCCCCACCCCACACCCCACCTCATGACCCCACACCCCACTCCACCCCCACCCCACACCCACACCACACCACACCACTCATGACATCCCCTCCACACCCACACACCACTCATGGCACCCCTCATCCACACTCCACACCACCACCACCCACACCTCACACCACTCATGACCCTCCCTCCATCCCCTCACCCCACACTCACACTCCTCATGACACCCCCCCTCCCCCACACCCCACCCCCATCCCACACCCACACCCCCCATCCCACCCCACACCCACACCACTCAACACCCCCTCCCCACACTCACACACACCATGACCCTCCCCCACCCACACACTCCACACCACATGACACCCCACTCCACACTCACCACTCACCACCCCACCCACCCCACCCCACACCACACACCTCCATGACACCCCACCCCCCATTCCACACAATCCACCCATCACACATCCATCCCCCACCCCACACTCACACCACTCATGACACCCATCACCCTCCATCACCCCTTCCACCATTCCCCCACACCCACACTCACACCACTCATGGCACCCCTCACCCACACTCCACACCACACATGACACTCCATCCCTCACCCCACACTCACCACCATACCCTCATGACCCCACACCCACCCCACCCCCACCCCACACTCACCCCACACCCCATCCTCACACACCACCACACACTCTACCACTTGACACCCCATCCACACTCCACCACCCATGACATCCTCATCACACCACCATGACACCCTCACCCCACACTCACCACTCATGCACCCCCCACCCACACTCACACACCACTCATGACACTCCATCCCCCTCAGCACACACTCATGACATCCCACCCATGACACCTCACACACTCACACCACTCATGACACCCCCCTCCTCCACACCCTACACCACCCACCCATACACATAGAAAGATTTAAATTTAAAAATTTTGGTTGAAAATTGGAAATATAGATAAACTATATATATATATATATATATATATATATATATATATATATATATATATATATATATATATATATATATATATATATATTTGTAGAGAGAAATAAAATAAATATTACAATGGACGGAGTGGAGGAGAGGAAGGAGAAAAAACACAATAAAGGGGAGACACGGGACCAAAGACAACAGGAAAAGACACTTGTCAAAACAGGTGTAAAAGACAAGAGTACAACAAAAGACGCTACGGGAGTGACTTACTAACACAACACAAACAACTAAGATGTATCATTGGTTGTATCGGCAAGACGGACTCTAAATTTATTGAATTTTGTGGTTATAACAACAATAGCAACATAATAATAATAATGACGATGATGATAATAATAATAATAAAAATAATATTGACAATAAAGTTAGACGCTAAAAGCAACACCAATACTAATACTGTTATACATTTTATTTCAGAAAGAGCGAGTTAACTATAGCTTGATAGACATACCGATAGACAGAGTAATAACATGATAGTTTGAAGGATAATTAGATAGATAGACTGATAAATATTGCAGGTTAGATTTCATGGGGGTGAGCAGATGATGGTAATGGGGACCAATGGAAAGAAGATAACCTATAGATAGTTGATGAAGGGTATATCTTTATGGGGCGAGGAGATGGGTAGTGGGGTGTGGAAGAGATGAATTATGGGGGTGGGTGTTGGTGGGGTGAAACGTATCTCAAGTTTATTTTCATTAGGGAATCGTACCAGTGGTGTAAGGCCTCTGTGTTATTTTAGTGGGGAGGGGAGTGAAGGGAGAGGGGAGAAGAAGGGAAGGGAGGGGAGAGAGGATGAGGAGGGGAGAAGGAGAGAGGAAGGGCTGACATGTTTGTTTGTTTGTTTTGATGGTGAGAGGGGTAGTCAGCTCTCACTGGGCCAAGTGTGGAAGTAGCGACATATACTCTCACCTCCTGACGAGAGAGAGAGAGGATATAATAATAATAATATTAAGCCGTATAAATCAGTCAACTGTTAAGATTGAGAGTTAGTGACTAAGGGCTGGATGAAAACATTTGGGTTATTAGACAGTTTTCTGATCAATAAAGTCGAAGTAGAATTACATAAAATTTCAGTAAGTTTGTAAATGTCAAGAAAATTATGATTGCAGTCGAGGAAAATTTACTTTACATCCTCTTAATTGTCAACACTTTGCCATCCTCCCTCGTCTTGTCTCTTCTGGGGAAAACACGTAACTGTATTTGATCAACCAAACACGAGGAAATAGTTGGTCATCGCTCGGGTTAAAAATAACCAGCCTTTCAACACTGTAAATAGACAACACAACTCCAAATGGTTTATAAAATCTGGGACTGAGAGGATGATAATATTCACGAAACCCACGAAGTACATCAACGACTGTGCCTTCCCAGCACTCTGGGAGAATACTCCAGTTAACATAACTAGTCACATCTAAGGCACTCATTAAACGTGACCCCCAACCCCAGTGACTGGTGGATTGACTGCTCTTGAACACATCCGTGTACTCAAGTACACCACTGCCTCCAGTAATCAACTCTGAGTGGGATAACAAGTACAGTTGTTATGGTATACGGTGATGGCTCCTTTATCCTGAAGTTACTTTGGCCACCACCATCTCATCTGCTTCCACTGATACTTGACATGACACATATCTAGCCAAACTCTGCCTCTAAGAAGAGAGTTGAAGATGGACTTTGTTCTCCAACAAAACTCTTGGTGCAGCAATCGCAGATAAATAAAACAAGACTAAAACACTCAAAGATGGGCACAAGTCCACCATAATGTAATGTATGGTATGGGGAGATACACTGCCATCTGACTAACTCGTGTACTGTACAGTGAGGCTGCGTCGTGGCTACAAGTACAGGTGGCAGTTCAGTGTGTACAGTGATACAACACACGAAAATAAAGTAGTGTGGACAAAGCTGGCCACCACCTGAGTATTAATGTGTATTAGTGTAGCTTGTCCAGAGGTTGAGCAGTTCATCAATAGGAAACAATACTTTAAAGTTTATCTACCGATTTCATTGTCAGTGGCGTCTTGCCCAGAACCTTAAGAAATCCTTAATTTGTGTACTGTAGAAAACTTGAGAACAGTTTAACTACTGCATACGTAGATTTGTCTCTACCGTTCACAAGATGAACATGGGGCACACCAAACTACCTGCTTCGCGGCAAAACCTAACTGTTTTGGTGTAAAGGAAGGAACGTCTTGTTCCTCCTGGATAATGAATAAATCTTGTATATTTGAGGAAGCAAGCTAAGTCTTATTTCTTGGGAAAAGAAAACATCCATCTGTATCAGATGAACATCACCTTGATGTTTTCGAAGGAACAAGTCTTTTTGCCTGGGAAGAAACCTTCATGTTGGCGAGAGTGTTAAAGTCTTGTCTCTCTTGGGAAATGAAAACGTTATAAACTTAGAATGTATCCGATGGAGTGAACTCACCCCTTCCGCCCCACCCCTAACCTCCCTCTTTTCTTGTGTCTCCTGGGAAGAGAAACCGTCATGATGTATCCGAGGGAGCGAACCTTCCCGCCTCTTACAACTTCCTGACAAACGTAAACATTGGGTCGGACCCCCCAACTTATCCGTCATGGCCTGCTGGCGGCCGCTCCATCCGTCTCCCAGGAATATACGCCGCCAATTATATGATAAGCGTGTTTAGAGGAAGTGTTTACAAACATTAGAGAGTCGTGGGTGTAAATATTCACTTGGTAGGTGTCGCGATCACCTGTTTACTTAATGAACACTAGTTGACCTTTCCTTGGGTTATGGAGACGGTATTCATATTTATAGGTCATGTTAAAGTTTTTAATTGTTTTAGAAGGATTGATATAATGTTTTTAAATAAAGAAATGTGATGATGTTTGCAATATATTAGATTTTTGTTTTAGTAGGAGTTTTAACAGAAAAGTAGAAGTCATCATTACCATGAAAATTTAATTAAAATAAAGATGACTAACGATCGCAGGGAGCTTGGAACTCTGAAAAATAAATCATAATAAAGCCTTTGACCAGAAGATACACATCTTAAGAAAACTCGTGTGGGAACGAACGTTTCAGGCATTAATGGTCGTGCGTCCGGCAGCACACAGCGCCCGAGGCTATAAATCTTGGAGACGTCGACCTCGTTGTCATTTGTGAAAAAGTGTTGACCACTTTTCGCCAATATGATGGTTTGACTTCCACGAACTTTTCCGTACAATGTTACAATGTTACAAAAGGAAAACTAACCAACTTTCTTGCCTAACAAATAGCGTTATATAAAAGGACGAACTATATATACAGGGCCATCGAAAAGGAAAATGCCTTAAATTTAATGCAGTAAACTATAACCATTGAAGACTTTGACGTTGTTATTCGGTGGCCCTGTATATGGAGCTGATGCCGTGGTGGAGCGTTACGTTAAGGAGAAGAGAGGTACAGCAGTGTGTTATCTTAAGATACGACTGAACATTCAAGCTCTGGATGGAACTCGTTTTCTTACACTTGTACCTAAACAGTGTACCGTATATATAGTACTGTTGGGGTATAATATTGACTAGATGATCTTAGATTGTTGGATCACCAGAAGACTTTCCACTCCAACTCATTTCACCTTCAGATTAATTATCCTAACCTAACCTAACTTCATCCCCCCAAATAGTGTTAGGGTGAAATAAGCTGGGGTGGACGTTCTTCAGGTGATCACTAAGACTTTTCAATTTATTAATATAGGTTAGGTCAGGTCAGGTCAGGTCACGTTTGGTGTAGTTAAGTGTAGGTTATTTTAGGTTAGGTTGGGTTAAGTAAGGTTAGGTTGGATTGTGTGGGGTTAGGTTAACTCAAGTTCGGATGCGTTCATTTAGGTTAGGTCAAGTGTGGTCTGGTCAGGTTGGGTTAGGTTAGGTTAGGTAAGCTCTGGTTCGGATGCGTTCATTAAGGTTAAGTTATGGTCAGTCTCTGGAGTTTTAGTTTTCTTTAGTTACGAATAATTAGATTGATTTTGCCATATTAAGTATGACCTGATCTCCCATATAAATGATCTGATCTCCCAAATATGTGACCTGATCTCCCATGTGCATGAACACAAGAACATAAGAATGGAGGAAACTGCAGCGGGCCTATTGGCCCATACTGGGCAGTCCCGTTTACACCCAACCCCTATTGCTCATATGAGCATCCAACCTATGTTTGAAGCAATTCAGCGTATTCGAGTTAATGATGATATTTGGTAACTTGTTCCATTCATCCACTACTCTGTTTCCAAACCAGTGTTTACCTATTTCACGCCTAAATCTAAATTTGTCTAATTTAAAACCATTGTTACGAGTTCGCTCCTGGTTGGATAATTTGAGTACCTTTGTAATGTCCCCTTTGTTTAGCCCTGCCTTCCACTTATACACTTATGACCTGATCTCCCATATGTCTGGTCTGATCTCCCATATGTATGACCATATCTCCATGTGTTACTTAATCTCCTATGTGTATGACCTGATCTCCCATATGTCTGGTCTGATCTCCCATATGTATGATCATATCTCCATGTGTTACTTAATCTCCTATGTGTATGACCTGATCTCCCATATGTCTGGTCTGATCTCCCATATGTATGATCATATCTCCATGTGTTACTTAATCTCCCATGTGTATGACCTGATCTCCCATATGTCTGGTCTGATCTCCCATATGTATGATCATATCTCCATGTGTTACTTAATCTCCTATGTGTATGACCTGATCTCCCATATGTATGACATGATGTCTAATGTTTATATATATATATATATATATATATATATATATATATATATATATATATATATATATATATATATATATATATATATATATATATATATATATATATATATATATATATATATATATATATGGGATTAGCCCACCCTGGCACAGGTCAAACGACCCACAACGGGGCCTAGGGGGCGAAAAAATAAGAACAGAAAGAAATTGAAAATTGAGAAGAAAAAGGTTATACTGTGTTAATCTACACCACGAAGATGCCAGAAAACCAGCTTTTTAAAGTGAGACAGATTGTATAAGTATGGAAACACAGAAGAAAGCAGAGCATTCCACAGTTTGGCTGTGTAAGGAAAGAAGGATGTACTATAACGGGTTATTCTCGTGTGACCGACATCCACAGAGAAACGGTGGGCACCGCGGGCAAGACGTGTGTTACGATGCCAAATCCACTGAACATTGCCCGTTAAAGTACCTGTAAAAGAGAGAGAGTGAAGCAACATTGCGGCGAAGAGAAAGGGAATAGAGATTGTCGACTAAAGGAGGAGAGTTAATAAGACGAAATGCCTTTGATTCCACCCTATCTAACAGTTGGACAGAAGAAGAGTCACCCCAGATATGAGAGCAGTACTCCAAGTTAGGACGAATGAATCCCTTATATACTTGGAGCAACTGCTCAGGAGTGAAGTAGCTGCGGCATCTGTACAGCATTCCCAACTTTCGGGAGGCAGCTTTAGCTCTATAAAGGATGTGTGATTTCCAGGACATATTGGAGGAAATGGTGAGGCCTAACATATTTATTTCAGAATTTGGCAGAATGCTAGCGTCCTGAAATGTAATAGGTGGGAGATCATCTAATTTAGAGAGTGTAATTGGCAAATACTGAGTTTTATTACTATTGAATTTAACCAAGTTTGTACCTCCCCATTCAGAGATGCTGCACAGATCCGCATTGATAGAAGTAATGATATCAGCTCTAGAAACAGATCTAGTTTGGGATGTATTTTCTGATGTCCCATATGTGTATGTGTATTCTGATCTCCCATGTATAACCTGATCTCCCACGTGTGACCTGATTCCCCCATTGTTACATGACCTGAACGACAACTTGACCTATTCATCTTGGAGAAATGTTTATGCAGTGAATAGAGTTTGTCACACCGCTGATTAATGGACGACCAGCGCTCTGTTTATTGACACTGAGGGGAGAGGGAGGGAGGGGAAACGGATAGGGTAGGGGAGGAGGAGAGGGGGTAGGTAGGGTGGTAAGGAGGTAGGGGAAGTGGGTAGGGGAGGGAGAGGGGAAGTAGGTGAGAAGAGAGGGATTGGGGAAGGATAGGTTGTTAGTGGTGAGTGGGGATAGTGGTTGTGGTGTTGAATAGGGGTATATAAGTGGTGGTAGGTAGAGGATGGTTGTAGTGGTGAGTGGGGATGGTGGTTGTGGTAGTGAAGGAGCTAGGGAGGGATGGTGGTAAACAAGCTGGTACCTATTTTCCACTACACAAGCAACAGTGGCTCACCGGCGCCTGATTGGTCGATTCACTAACCAGAGAAACGGGAGGGAACATGATCGTGCAGTTATAATTTTTATTTTTATTTTTCAATCTAAATAAAACAAAATTAATCTCATGTCCCCCAATTAAATATTTATTTTTTAATGTTGATTTGTACGTCAGGCAGTGAAAACGAAGTGTGTGTGTGTGTGTGTGTGTGTGTGTGTGTGTGTGTGTGTGTGTTTTAGTAGTAGTGGTGGTGTACAGCAAATAAACACGAATACATAACCAAGAGAAAAATAACAAAAGCAAAAGAAAATCAAGATAATTCAGAAATAATAGATGCAGGGGGAAGAGGCGGAGAAGAAAGGAATATGGAGGGGAGAAGATAAGATAATGAGGAATAGATATTAGTTAGAAGAAAAATGAGGATTAAGAGGAGATAAAAAAAGAAGGAGGAAGAGAAGAGGAAAGGAAATGAAGATGAATAAGTAGGAGTAGAAGAAGAGACTAAACAAGATAGACACTGGAGGACAAACAACAACAAACACATCGACGATTAAGGAGGGGAGGTAGGAAGGAAGAGGAGGAGGGAAAGAAGGAAGGGAAGGAAGAAAGGAGGGAGGGAGGGAAAGAAGGAAGGAGGAAGGGAGGAAGGTATACTGGTCAAAGGCTCTCACGGGTATCATGTGTTTTAACTTCCTGTTTTGAACTTAGTATCTTACTTCATGATTTTGAAGAGCACACACACACACACACACACACACACACACACATCTTTGTGTGTGTTTACATAAAAGGTACACAAATAGTTAAACATGAATTGAGATAGAAACAAAGGAAAATTTAGATAGATAGATAAATGTACAAATAGATGTTAAGCGTTATAGTGTAGATAGAATGTTGTTTATACAATGCAGTATATCCGTACACTAACACTGCTGAATGTTGATACTTCACCCCGAAGGCCGAGGTACGGTACGGCACGGTACGGGTTGGGTTAATAAGGACCTCCAGTAACTACCAATAAACAGATCAAGTGAGGGCTACTAGTTCGCTGTACTTAGTGACAATGATGACTCATATGCTGTACTTTGAAAACTGACTTCAACTCTGACCGTTATCATAATAACAATAAAAGTAATGATAATGATAGTATTTGTAATAATAGGAATGTAAATATTACGACTACTACTACTACTATTGCTAAAACGGAGCCACATGCGGCTTTTGCGGCATTCACTCACGGAGTCAAAGGAAGCATCGCTGGAATTACCTGATGCGCAATATCCATGATATCTGACCCCTCCTCTACCCTCTGGAAGAAGCCATCAGCGTCATTTTTATTCCAAAATTAGTGAAACGCTTTCACTTAACCCCAACAGAAAGATCACTCCGTACACTACCACCGAGACTGGGAGGAATGGGAATGACCAGTACAGAGGAGCTTTCTGCCACCTAACATCAGAACTCGGTCAAGCTCACGGCAGCCTTCACTGAGCACATAATAGCTCAGAATGCAACACGTGAGGTGGATATCAATGAATTAAACAAGATTCGACGGTCCATTACGACAGAACGACAGCACATCCGAAGTGATAAACTGCAACATCTGATGCTGTAATTGCTAGAGAACTTGAAAAAAGTAGCTATAGCACAGGAGGTGGACGCCTCGAACTGGCTAACCCTTCCCTCATTATATTTATACTTTTCAATTCCACTGTAACTTATGTTTATACTTATAATATAAATGTAAAAAAAAATCGTAGTGATAATCGTGGTAACATTCTGATATGTTATTATTACCACCATGCTATTGTACTATTCCAGATGATACTAAATGTTACATAATACTTCCTTGAGATAAATGTATAGTATATATCAGGTGCCTAAAACTAGAGCTCAGGCTCTCAACTGGCTCAGCCTTGTTAATATTGTTATTATTATCTACTCTGTATCTGTTTTTCTGGCTAAATAAACTGTTTTAATTAATCAACAACGTTATTGATAATGGCAAAAGGTTTCAGCCTTAATGGACAAGGATTCACAGATGCCATTGCTCAAAGGTACGGTTGGCCAGCAGTAGGTTTGCCCTCCCAATGCGTGTGTGGCTCATCCTACGACATTGACCACACCATGGTGTGCAAGAAAGGGGCTTCGTATGCATGAGGCATGACGAAGTAAGGGATCTCGCAGCAAATTTACCGAAGGAATCTGCCACGACGTCACGGTGGCACCGACCCTCCTTCCATTGGACGGTGAGAACCTCCATCACAGGACTTCCAGCACATCTAACGAAGCCCGTGTGGACGTCAGTGCTCGAGGATTCTGGACGCGGGGACAGCGAGCCTTCTTTGATGTCAGGATATTCGACCCCATAGCCGCATGTCACCGTAACTTGTCACTTGAGGCTGCACACAAGAGGAACAAGAACTACAAAATTAGGGCGTATGCCCTGAGAATTCAAAATGTAGATCAGGGTAGTTTCACTCCTCTGGTGTTCACAACCTCTGGTGGGATGGGACCAAGTGAAAGATGCTTCTACGCAAGACTGACAGTGTTGTTGTCTGAGTAGCCCAGAAGCCATGTTGCAGCCTGGTTGAAATGTCGACTGTCCTTCTCTGCTTAGGTCTGCATTGCTTTGCCTCAGGGGAACAAGATCGTCGGCCCCAAAGCCGACATTGGTTGCATATATTGACTCTGAGGCAACAGTCACTGAATGCCGCATAGATCTGCGGCTCAACTAACTCAACACAGCTAGGGTAGCTACTTTTGTATTTGGATATTAATTTGAAGGCAATAAAATGGCGGCGAAGGTGTGGCTACTGAGGGAGGCTGGAGGCCACGTTTAAAAATGCTGCTACTACTAATACTAACAACAACAACATTAATAATAATAAATAGTAATAATGTAATATATAATAATAAAACGACGTGTCTCTCTATGCGTGTGTCTATCTGTCTGTTTATTCCAGCCATAGCTCCAAGACGGAAGCAGTTAAAGGTATGACACTGTACTGTACACATATTACATGGGTCCCAAGGTTGTATTACTATTGACCACGGACCCCCGGGTGGTGGGGACTAGAATTAAAGGTTTCGAGACAAAACGGCCCCACCCTGTGACCAAAACGGCCTAACTCTAACCTAACCAAAACTGAGCATGATAGCAGCCATGTTGACAGTCTGAGCTGCTATGATTGACTGACGAAAGGAAGCGGGTCAGAGTGAAACGCTGGCTGGGTAACTAACCTGAAGTGGCAACTGTCAAATGTAAACGATGTAAACATTGGACCAAACAACCACTTGCCACTTCTGGTTGGTTACCCAACCAACTCAGACTGTCAACATGGCTGCTATCATGCTCAGTTTTGGTCAGGTTAGGTTAGGTTGAGTTAAGCCGTTTTGGTTACAGGGTGGGGCCGTAAAAAAAAAAAGTTAAACCAAGCCTAACCTAACCTTAAAAAACAAACAAAAAAAGCATCCTTACCTAACCTAACACGGTGGGGCCGTTTTGGTTAGACTGGGGCCGTTCTGGTTTGGGCCGTTTTCGACTGTTACCTAATAAAAAATCTTCCCCGACTTAAGATATCGCCACGGCGATTGCGGGAGGTGGTTACCTACAGTATGTCAGGGCAAACTGTGACAGTCGAGGCTATGCACTATACAAGTACTGTATACGTAACCCGTGCGAAGGCTTCTCTTATATCTGCTCAATAATTAAAGATCAGAATATTAGTCAATTGTCTCTTTTTTTTTTTTTATCTTTGACATTTAAACGATTTTTTTACGTATTTGTTTGATTTATTTACTGTATATTATTTTATTATTTTGTTAAAGATCGAATCAAACATTTTTATTGTTTATATTATACAGTCTTCTATCCTTGCACCTTATCTCCACCCTGACACCTCCACTCTAATAATCTAACACCTTCACACTCAGCCACTGACACCATCCTCATACCTCTACTGTTACACACCATGACTCCCTCACACACTGACACCTTCACAAGGTCGGTGAGGTAACGGGAGGAGGAGGGAGGGAGAGAAGCTAGGAAGAAGGAGGGAAGGTGAGGAGGAAGGAGGGGAGGGATGAGGAAAGATGAGAGAAGGAGGAGGGGAGAGTTTAGGTAAGAGGAGAGAAGGGGAGGAAGGAGGAGAGGATGGGAATAGGAGGGAAGAAGAAAGAGGAGAGGAGGGGAGGGACGAAAAAGGATGAGAGAAGGAGGAGGAAAGTGTCCGAAGGAAGGAAAAGAGGAGGGAAGGGATAAGGAAGGAGGCGAGGGGATGGGGCGAGGACGAAGGGAAGGGGAGGGGGTGTGGGTGGGCTGACAACCTCCTGCTATTTACGTAAAATTTAGATTAGCCGCCTTAGTGCTGGCATGTGGCCCTCGTTAACTACCACCAAGATGGAGGAGGGGGAGAGAATAGAGGAGGGGAGAGTGAAGAGAGGAAGGGGGAGACTAATATCAAGATGGAAGAGAAAGAGGGAGGGTGGGTTTAGGGAGGAGGAAGGAGAGAGTCAAAATTACCACGAAGAGAGAAAGAGAGAGAGAAGGAGCTGACTACAAGTATTTCCCTCACTACATTAAATTTATCACTTCTGAGAACCTCACATGACGCGACCCCATTGTTGCTGAGGTTGAAACACCAACTACCACTTGGCATTGTAACAACAACTACCAACTGACACTTATGTCATTAATAACTACCACTTGACACCGTTGCACTGTAACAACAACCACTTGACACTCACTAACAACTACCACTTGGCACATGTCACTGTAACAACAACAACTTGACACCGTGACACTGTAACAATTACCACTTGACACAGTGACACTGTAACCTCAACCACTTGACACTGTGTCACGGTAACAACAATCACTTGACACTGTCACTAACAATTACCACTTGACACTGTGTCACTGTAGCAATAACCACTTGACACCGTGACAGTTACAACTATCATTTGACACTGTAACAACAACTACCACTTGACACTGTCACTGTAACAACAACTACCATTTGACACTAACAACTACCTTTTCACACCGTAACAGCAACTACCATTTGACACTGTCACTAACAATTACCACTTGACACTGTCACTGTAGCAATAACCACTTGACACCGTGATAGTTACAACTATCATTTGACACTAACAACTACCACTTGACACTGTTACTGTAACAACTACCATTTGACACTGTAACAGCAACTACCACTTGACACTGTCACTGTAACAACTATCACTTTACACTTTGTCACTGTAACAACTATCACTTGACACTATAACAACAATCACCACTTAACACTGTCTCACTGTAACAACTATCACTTGACACTGTATAACTGTAACAACTATCAATTGACACTCACTGAAAAACCAACTACCACTTGACATTGTGTCACTGTAACAACAACGACCACTTGACACTATCACTGTAACAATAACTACCACCTGATACTGTCACTGTAACAACAACTACCACCTGACACTGTCACTGTAACAACAGCGACCACTTGACACTGTGCCACTGTAACAACTACCACTTGACACTGTGCCACTGTAACAACAACGACCATTTGACACTGTGTCACTGTAACAACAACTACCATTTGAATAAGCCTCCAGTGCACCAGGTTAGCCTATTATACACCCAGTAAGCCTCTAGTACAATCAGTAAGACCAGTACACCCAGTAAGCAGGGCAGTGCACCCAGTTAGTCCCCAGCACCCCTAGTAAATCTCCAGTAAGCCCTCAGTATACTCAGTAAACCCCTGGCACACCCAGTAAGCCTCCAACACACCCAGTACACCCACTAAGCCTCCAACACCGAATACATCCAGTAAGCCCCCAGTACACATTGTAAATCCCAACCATCTAGTAACCCCCAACGCACCTAGTAAGCCTACAGTACACATAGTAAAACTCCAACACACCCAGTAAGCCCCCAGTACACCCAATAAGCCTACAGAACATCCAGTAAGCCCCCAACACACCCAGTAAGCCCCAACACACCTAGTAATCCCCAACACACCCAGTAAGTCTCCAACACACCCAGTAAGCCTCAGCACACTTAGAAAGCCCCCATTAAACCGAATAAACCCCCAGTAAGCTCCATTATACCCAATAAGCCACCAGTACACCCAGTGAGCCCCCAACACTCCCAGTAAGCCCCAACACACCCAGTAATCCCCAACACACCCAGTAATCCCCAACACAACCAGTAATCCCCAACACACCCAGTAAGCCCCAGTACACCCAGTAAGTCCCTCCAATACATCCTTTAGTCTAGACTCTAGGAGTGTAGACCTTTAAACTTGGCC
Source organism: Homarus americanus (assembly GCF_018991925.1). Lineage (NCBI taxonomy): Eukaryota > Metazoa > Arthropoda > Malacostraca > Decapoda > Nephropidae > Homarus > Homarus americanus. The sequence continues at coordinate 11,594,119 of NW_024735554.1, forward strand.
AAAACCTTCCCCTCTCACTGCCGCCGGTAGCTGGAGGGAGTGACGTAGGGTGGGAAGGAACCTTTTAGCTCGACACCCAGAGAGACCTGAATGTTTGACAACCTCAGCGGTGTGTGTCACAACCTCTACCAGCCAACAACTACTACCTCATCCTCAACTTCTTCAGGTTTCCTCCCTCCTTTAATCTCCTTCCACCTTCTATTTCTTTACTTAAAAACAAAACTATTCCACTTGGACCAACCAACACAGTCTTAATACTTCTGCTCTGAATTATATATATATATATATATATATATATATATATATATATATATATATATATATATATATATATATATATATATATATATATATATATATATACACACACACAGTATATATCACTTTAAAATTACCTCCCTCCACCTCAGCTTATTTCATTTACACACAATTGCAGGGTTTCATTTGTTTCTCTTACTATTGACAACACAACATACTGTACATATTATTATTATTATTATTATTATTATTATTATTATTATTATTATTATTATTATTACATTTTCGTCCCCCAGGCCCCAATGTGGGTCAGTGACCTGTACCCGGGAGGGCTAATCCCCGTAAAAAATGAAAAAGAAAACCCAAATGTTATCTGAAGGGGGGGGGGGGATTAGGTTATGTTAAGGTAGGTTAAGTGAGTTTAGCATTAGGGTGGTTAATCTTAAGGTGAAATTAGCTGGAATGGTTAATCTTCAGATGATCCTAAATTGTTTATGCCTAGACAATGTGCATTGGTCGTACATAGAGTGTTTACCCTTTAACATCTGTTACATCCCAAATGAATTTTCTCTACACTTCATGCCATCAACCAGGTCAAAAAGACTGAACTGGGAGACAATAATATTATCGAGGCTGAAATCTGGCCCCAAGTAGCCTTGAGAGTCACGGTTGCTTTTATCCATGTGTGTGTGTGTGACAAAATATTTATAAATATATATATATATATATATATATATATATATATATATATATATATATATATATATATATATATATATATATATATATATATATATATATATATATATATATATATTATATACATATAAAAATCCTAAGCTGTACAAGTCCGATTCTTAATTCTAGATGTGGATGTGAAAATTTTGCGAATGCTCAGAGGATATGACATCCATCACTATTTGGCATCACTCCTGTTAGAAAAAAATTCAAAGAAAAATATTCATAATTAAACAAATAATTGTCACAGTACCGAAAATTGGCTGTGATTTTGAGTAAGTTACTCTTTGAGGTTCTGGCCTTATTATGACTTGTGACTTTGTATAGTTATATCAAAGAGCTGTACTGATTATTGTTGAGGGATGGAAGTATCCATTCTCTCTAGTGTTACTGTTTATAGAATTCAGGTTAAAATAATTTTTTTATATATAATTAGAGTAATGCATGTAGAACTGTGGCCTCATTCATGAATGTGTTTCAGGCAGGATGGTCCCCAGCCCAAGACATGACAGGTGATGCCAAGGCTTCCTCTACCACCAGGGCAAGGTGAGCACTACTAGTAATGAATAGATGCTTATCTTATAGGTAGGAGATAAAAAATGTAGGAATATGAAATATATAAAGTTTTCCTTCAGAACTTACCTATCTTGTCATCAAAACTCAGGAAGATGAAGGTCTAAACCACTGGTGATGACAGACAAGACGAAGTAACTAAACCAAACTTAATGAACTTACTTATATTAATTATCATCGTATCTCCGCAAACTATTGCCGTCACGTAAGAACACTTGTAAAGGTAGTACTGTAGGTTCATAGTCATTATTTAATCCTCTCCCACCTAATGAACATTTTTTACTTTAAAACAAACATCCTTGAGATTTTTTAATATATAATGCTGTGTATGTGGCGACCTTTTCCTTAACCTTTAGGAACAATTTTCTTTTAGTAAAGCGGAATGGAAGGATAATGCGATTTTTTTTTTCAGGTAAGTGAAATTTAACAGCTCCTCGAGGGATCATAACTCACCACAACACATCACACTTCAGGTATGTCCAAGTCAGTTTTATTTATCAGATATCGTTGTTTTTGTACTTTCTCAGGAGTCTTGCGTCTCTGCTAACGGAGTAAGTCGCCATTACCTCCCTCGTTGAAGATCGGGATCACGTTTGCTTCATAAAGTCACTCGGATATTTTTCTTAATCCAGTGATAATGACTTGTGTACATCACTATCCCGATCAACTCCAGGAACTTTGAATTCCTTTATACCATTATTATATGATCTTTTGAAGACATTAACCATTCCACCTTCATGCATCCTCTTATTACTGGCATGTTTGCCAGTGTTTTTAGTGATTACCAAATATCGATTCATAAGTGTATTACAATATGCAAAAGTTATTTTTCGTTGTAGTTTTCGTAATATGGGGCTGAATCTGGATTCAGTCAGATCTTGGTGATCTTTCCCAGAACTAGGAGGACCTCTCTTAGTTACTTGGTTCTCTCTTTAAGAGTAGTTTAAGACATCCCTCCAGTTTGTTATGGTCTTTCTCTCTCATGCGCTTGTAGTTTTTTGAGAGAAACACAATATTCCTACTTGATTATCGTGTTTTGCTTTTTGAAATAAAATATATCGGGATAAATTATGATGTTCCCTGGCAGGCACGAATTGTTCCTTAACTCAGTCCTGTTCAACATAGACAATACAGTTTTCAGGGCCACCAAAGACGAAAACTTTTTTTTTCTGGATTTTGGAAACACGTGTCTGCATCCTCTTGAATATGTTGATTTTTTTCCCAGCCTACGAGCAGAAAACATAAACTTCTGATCGAGCATTATAGTTATCACTCCTGAGATGTTTACATTAAATAAGATTTTTCGGGGTAGACAAAGTCTCGAAGTTTTTCGATAGGTCGCTGGTTCACCCTCGGGGCACCACTAGTTCGCCCAACTGTGATTGAGTACCTAACTCTACAGTTGGGCAAAGTGAAGATGATCGAGTGCAGTGCCGGCCAAACCGCCCTTTATGTACCTCGTTTAAATTGTGCCGTATAACTATACTGAACTGGCCATAACCGTCCTTCAGGCCTGTTTTTTTTTTCATAGACTTTGGCGTCGAAACGGCAAATATTATGTGTTGCTGTTCAGACAATTTCTACACATTTTCTATGGTGATTTATTGGAGATAAAATAACAATAACCTTTTTCTGCAATAATATTATACTGTAAATAAGTTTCCGTGACTTATGTTTACTGTTAAACATAATTAAATTTAATGAATATTTACGTAACCAAGAAGTACAATGTGTCAATGTGATTTTAAACTAGTCATTAATAGTCTAAAATAACTTACTAATTTATAACAACCATTTGTTCATGACGGCGTCAGGGAGCCAAGGTGAAGAGACCCGTTATTATCAGCCGTGGAAGTGTGAACTAAGATCTCGTATGATGATGTTTTAACTTAGAAGAACGGAAGATATAGACAGAGAGAAGAATAATAACAGTTATGACAACAATAGCAGGTTAGATTGAATTTTTGTTGGTTAGATTATATCCAGTCGACTTAAATATTAATCAATTCCAGCTCTTCACCTTTCCAATCTTGTAAGCAATTCCTTTCTTTGAAATCACAACTGGTAAGGTGCCACGTTGATGGTTTCGTGGTAGGTGTTATTCATTGCACATTGCACAAACAAAAGACCATAACTCCACCGGGCGCATTTATTATCATGCCATTATCCAAGTCCTCAGTTTTGGCCGCCAGATGCACCTCTCACTACACAGATGCTGGTGGCGGCATGCCGCATCGGGTCGTTAGTTTGGTTATCCGTTCATCCAAGGTCCGCTCATCCATTCCTTTGGGATCAAGGAATAAAGATGTATACCTTGTTTGGGACGAGCTGTATGTACTGCTCCGAGTCCCCGCGCCTGCGACTCGTGTGTGGGGTCAGACCACCACACCGAAATGTGTAAGTTCACATTGAAAGACGTGATCCAATGATTCATTAAAACGGGGAGTGAAGCAGTTCCATACCTTCCCGCTTCTGGGTGAGATTTGGCCGGTGGTGGACGATAAAATGTCACTTGGGTCGTATTTCAACATTTGTTTGTTTTATCTTATGCATAGGGGCTTTTATTGTGCCTTTCAATTGATAAATAAACGCTTTGCATATGTTAAATTTTTTTTTACGGGGATTAGCCCACCCGGACACAGGTCACTGACCCACATCGGGGCCTGGGGGGCGAAAATGTAATAGTAATAATAATAATAATAATAAATAATAATAGTCATAATAATTCATAATAAATAAAATTTATGATAAAACAAACAAAAACAAAATAATAAAATAATGATGATAATAATACAGTAACTGTAATAATAATAATAATAATATTAATAATAAAGAACTATAAATACAAAAATGAAAAAAAAGATCAAAAGTGAGAAACGATATATGTATGTTGTGTTGTCAATGGTAAGAGAAACAATTGAGACCCTGCAATTGCGTGTAAATGAAGCAGAAAGTCAGCTCAGCAACCTGGGACTTGGTCACAATTTTCGTGATGCCATATGGCAGCAGGGTCTACCATTAGACAACACATTATGCTTCCAATATCTTCCCAGGCGGTAGTACCTCCCTGTTGGTAGCTACCTACTACAGATACAGTATACAGTACTTATAAACATATTATTGACACCCATGTAAAATACATTGATATCTCTGTGTTATCATAATGATCAAGGGCATAATGTACATATGTATTAAGAATGATATTCTTCCCTGAGAACTTCAATAACCTGCTAACTTCATCTGGAGAATGTGTGTGTGTGTGTGTGTTTATGACAACACCAATGAAAGAGGAAGCGAGGAGTCATTTGTTTGTTCATATTCTTCACATTCAGAACGGAATGTTTTAGAAAAAATGTGTGACATCCTCAGGTAAGGGACATTATAACCAAGAATGTTCAATGGTGTACAGTACTTAGTTCAGGATCTCAACACAGCTGGCGTTGCATTAGTTTAGTTACTGATTCATTCGGAAGGAGACGGACTTTCTTGAAGAGACTGTGCGTACAGTACAAGTGTTTGTGATCCTCTGTAAATGGTTTATTAGGCTCACCTGATGATTAAACACCTCAGCAGCTTATTTCGCCTGAATATTAGATACCTCGGTTTATTTACAAGGAGAGGGAGGGAAGGGGAGTGTAGGAGGGGTGAGAAGGGGGAAAGAAGGGGAGTGTAGGAGGGGTGAGAAGAGGGAAAGGAGGGGTGGGAAGAGGGAGGGAAGGGGAGGTGTAGGAGGGTGAGGAGAAGGAGGGAAGGGGAGGGTGAGGAGAGGGAGGGAACGGGAGGGTGAAGAGAGGGAGGGAAGGGAGGTGTAGGAGGGTGAAGAGAAGGAGGGAAGGGGAGTGTAGGAGGGGTGAGGAGAGGGAGAGGGGACGTCTCCATCTCCCCTCACATATTCTTTCACCTTTGACATCTCCACTGCTGACCCAGGCAGAAGTCAATGGCTGGCATCTTGATTATTGTCTTAAGTTAAATTTTGCGTATATCTCTCTCTCTTTTTTCTCTCTCTCTCTTACCTATCTATCTCTCAATTGGTTCAGGCATGTTATTATTGTTCGCTCTGTATCTGCATTTTTCTGGCTAAATAAACTGTTTCAATATCATTATCTATCTATTTATCAATCTATCTATCTATCTAATCTACCTATCTATCTACCTATCTACAATATGTCTGCCTGTCTGTCACAATCTACCTCATGTATACAAAAATATCGACCTGTTATGAGAAAAGAAAAACAAGAACAAAAAAGTTAAGGACAATCCCATCTCCTCCTCCCAGGTGGTGTATGTCTTCACGCCTCGTTACACGGTCGACTCTCTCCTTCCCTTCCCTTCCCTTCCCTTCCCTCCCTCTCTCTCCTCGCCCCCCTGTACTCCACTCCCATCCTCTCCTCCACATCCTTTCCCATCCTCTCCTCCACATCCCTTCCCTCCCTCTCCTCCACATCCTTTCCCTCCCTCTCCTCCACATCCTTTCCCTCCCTCTCCTCTACATCCCTTCATCTCCTCTACATCCCTTCCCTCCCTCTCCTCCACATCCCTTCCCTCCCTCTCCTCCCTTCCCTCCCCTCCTCCCATCCCTTCCTCTCTACATCCCTTCCTCCCTCTCCCTCCCACATCCCCTCCCTCACATCCCTTCTCTTCCCTCCCTCCCATCCCTCCTCCTCCCTCCCCTCTCCTCTTCCTCCTTCCTCCCCTCCCTCCACATCCCTCCCCCTCTCCCTCCATCCCCTCCTCCCCATCCCCTCCCTCCACATCCCTTCTCTCCCTTCTCCTCTCCCCCTTCCCCATCCTCTCCTCCTTCCCTTCCCAACCTCCTCCTCCATCCTTTCTCCCTCCCTCTCCACATCCCTCCCATCTCCTCCCACATCCTCTCCCCATCCCTTCCCTCCTTCATCCCTCCCCACATCTCTCTCTCCATCCCTTCCCTCCTCTCCTCCATCCTCCCTTTCCCTCCCTCCCTTCCTCCTCTCCCTCCACATCCCTTCCCCTCTCCTCCACATCCTTCCCTCCCTCCCTCTCCATCCTTCCATTCTCTCCTCCCATCCCTTCCTCCCTCTCCTCCCATCCCTCTCCCATCCTCCATCCTCTCCTCCCTCTCCCCACCCCTCCTCCTCTCCTCCTCCCTCTCCTCCCTCACATCCCTTCCTCCTCTCCTCCCCACATCCTTTCCTCCCTCTCCTCCATCCTTCCCAGCCTCTCCTCCACATCCCTTCCTCCCTCTCCTCCACATCCTCCTCCCTCCCTTCCATTCTCTCCTCCCATCCCTTCCTCCCTCCTCCCTCTCCCTTCCTCTCCCTCCTCTCCCCACCCCTCCTCCCACATCCCTTCCTCCCTCCTCTCCCACCCTCCTCCTCTCCTCCACATCCTTCCCATTCTCTCCTCCATCTTCCTCCCTCCCCTCTCCCTCATCCTCCCACATCCTTTCCCTCCCTCTCCCTCCCCTCCCCTCCTCCCTTCCTTCCCTTCCCTCCTCCTCCCTCCCACATCCCTTCCCACATCCCTCTCCTCCTCTCCTCCACACATCCCTTCCCTCCCTCTCCTCCCACTCCCCCCTCCCCTCTCCCCCACATCCCTTCCCATCCCTCTCCTCCACATCCCTCCCTCCCTCTCTTCCTCCCCAGCCCTTCCTCCCTCATCCCAGCCCTTCTTCCCTCCTCTCCCCCCCCCTCCCCTCCTCTCCCTCCACAGCCCTTCCCCCCTCCCTCCTCCCCACAGCCCTTCCCCTCCCTCCCTTCCCACAGTCTCCTCCACATTCCCCCCATCTCTCTCCACAGCCCAGCCCTTCCCCCCCTCTCCTCCACAGCCCTTCCCTCCCTCTTCCCACCCTCCTACACTCCCCACCCTCTCCCTCTGGGGACTAGTTAGAGATAGAGATAATATTTCTTCATGGTCTCACGTCTAAATGTTGACAGAATTGTTTGGATATAGCGAGAGAGATAGCATTTCCCTAGAGCCTACTAGGAGATAGACATATAGTTTATTGGAAGTCTTATCATGGGAGATAGTGTTTCTTGGTGGTTTAGTTAGGAGATACAGAGATAATATTTTTGTAAGGTGTAGTTAATGATAAATATACTTCTATCACCACCACCACCATCATCTCCAACACTATCATCTCCACCATACAACTCCTCACCACGACTACATCCGCCGTCGCCGTTGCCACCACCACCACCATACGTCCGTAACTACCAATTCGGGATGGGCCGGATATTCGATAACAACCCGGCTATCCGGCCCTTTTAGCCATGCGGCCGCCTTTTATAATTATTGCAAATAATTAATATGTATTACTTAACTAGCTAGACTTTTTCATTATATGAGACAGTGTGTACATTACATTTTCCTGAATCTTACAGCAACGTTTACTGTATTATAAAACTCTTGAAATGATTCCACAACGATTTGGTGGAATTTGATTTGGATGATTTACTTCTCACTATGCACCTATAAGACTAGAATTATCGTCACTGTTCATGCACTCAGCTTTGTGTTCATTAACCATGTCACAAACTTTGAACTACTTCCAAACAGTGGACTTCCCTGGAGGCACTGTAATTAAGCTGTGATTCTCTGAAAATAAACGTTTACAGTAGTACAAGAAAGACTACTAGACAACTGCTTCCTCTGTATCATGAGCATAACGTTTGTGTGCTCAGCAAACACTAAATAATGTTTGTTCTTCTCGCGATAATATGACTTATTGAGGCAGGACTCTCGTTTTTATTCAGTATAATGGTCCTGTGATAGTTATCTACAATTTATTTTCGATAAATATTGATGAAAAACAAAGATATAATAATAAACTGACGAGTGTCAAACTAAGAACAAAGAAGGTTGTTATGTTAGCTGTAGAAAATTAAAAGATTGATTAAAAAATACCGGCATGTACATTTGCTTTTAACTTGTTATTTCGTGATGGAATATTTTTCCTATTTATTTATTTTTTGGTACACTATCTAGATACTGTAAATGTTCGGCGATGACTGTGGTGGAAAACCTATTATTTTATCACAAATAGAATTTATTTTTTAGTGAAAAGAAATGATGTAAGGAATAAAAGTGAATCTTCACATTCTCATATACAATATTATTTAACATTCGGGATTTTGTAAGTACTATCACTACCACCACCGTAACAACCATCACTACCGCCACCGTAACTACCAACACTATCACAACAACTACCACCACTGCAACTACCATCAAGCTATCACTACCACTACTACCCCAACTACCACTACTACCACCACTACTACTATCACTCACCAGCAGAACAAACTGTCGCTGGCGGGTTGACCACATAACACACAACACATGTCACGGGCTTCCTCCCCTCTCCTGTATCTCTTTCCCCTCACCTCTCACCCCTCTCCCTTCCCCTCTTTTCCTCCCTCTGTCCTCCTATATTTTCCCTCTCCTCTTCTACCATCCTTCTCGTCTTCTGTCCTGTGTGTGTGTGTACATATATGTATATGTACTGTCAATGAATATGATGCATCTCTTTGTGTACGAACCTCTGTCCTGCATGGCAGTGAACAGTGACATTACCCACATGAATCTGACCTCTATACATTTATAGCTGTTAATGAATATGATGTATTTCTTTGTGTATGAACCTCTGTCCTGCGTGGCAGTGAGAAGTGATACCACCCTCAGTGTCAAGACCTGACTGAATTACTTAGAATAGGCAAACTGTACTACAAGCTTTGCCAATAAATTTGTTAAACTAAACTCCCTTCCTCTCTCCTACCTTCTCTTCCTTAACCTTCCTTCTTTCGTCTTTCCTCCACTCTTTCTTACCCCCTTATATTGCCATACTCTCTCTCTCTCTCTCTGTGGTGGGTCACAGAAACAACTGGCTGCCTGTGTGTGTGTGTTGTGGTTTCCTGTGTGGGTGGCCGTTTTCACACGTGTCCGGCTCCCGAGGTGCCAGTTTCACACCCACCAGGCTCCCGGCGGTAAACCACGCGTTATAAACTTTTCCCTCCCGCTGCTCCTTGGCGCGCGCCGTAAGAAGATTGTTATTGTCTACGTAACTGATTATGACTGAATTTAACTGAAGAATTTAATTGAAACAGTTTATATAACCAGAAAATTACTTATACTGAGTCGATAACAATAAGAATAGTGACATGGCCGAGCCAGTTGAGAGCTGAGAGCCTTCTTGAAGGCACCTGGTATATACTGTACATTAATCTCAAGGAAGTATTATGTAACATTTAGTATCATCTGGAATAGTACATGTAACGTGGTACTAGTAAGGAACATATCAGAATGTTACCACGATTATCACTTAGTTATTTATTTTATTTATTTATGTAATTATTTATTCTACATTTTTATTATAAGTATATACCTACTTTACAATGGAGTTGATATACGTAAATATGATAAGGGAAGGAAGCAGTACAACATGGGTTGAATTAAGGTGAAACAAGAGAACAGAGCTGTCAGTATCATGTCTTGTTGGCAAATATATAATTGTTGCAATGGTAATTTCTATCTACATGACAGTTTCTGAGATAATGATTTTGGTGGTACAATAAAAGTAAGAATATAAAAATTGTATTGCAAAAATATTAATGCTTAAACAATAGATATTTTTTGAGAGATTGTTTAGACTTTGGAGGGAGCGTCGTCTTTGCTCAGATGGGTGGGGTAAGTTGTTCCACACCTTCACTCCGTGATATTTTATGGAGGTCTGGGACTGAGAGCAGCGCATGGGAGGTGGTCTTAGTAGCGCTTGGTGCCTAAAGTTGTATCTCTGATTATTCCAGAACTGGAAATAATTATTGTCAAACAAGAGATTGACAGATTTGTAAACAAATAGGGCACAGCAAGACGTGTTAATATCCTCAAATTTTAACATTTTCACTTTATCAAATTGTTCGTTAGTGTGGTCAGTTTTTCTCAAGTGGGGCATTGTCCGCACAACTCTCTTCTGCTCAGTAATCGGGGGTGTGTTTTTGAAGAGCCAGAGGCCCTCCATAGTGTGTGACAGTGTCGTTGCAAGAGAGAATAAAAAAAAAAATACTGTATTAGTTTTTAACGGATGTGGTAAGGTAGTTTCTTGTTTGTGTGAGAATATGAAGTGTTTCCCCTGCACCTGTGAGAGGACTTTCGAGTTGTGAAGAATTTAATTGAATAATTACAGAAGCGAAGTATATATTGTAAATGAATGTTACGAAAAATAATTCCAAGAAGTAAAAAAAAAAATATTTAGAAGTAAAAAAAATATGAAAAAAATAAATTCACGAACAGAAAAATAAACAATTAATAAAAAAATATAACCTAGAAAGCGACAAATTAACCAAAGATACAAGAACGACAGATTAATTAAAAAAAATCGAGTGTAATCATGAACTATGAAAATATATTAAGTTGACAAATAAAACTAAACAAGTAATATACAAAGATAAGTAAGTAAAGAGGCAATAAGTACATACGAGTGTTAAGTAAACCATTAAGAGAGGAAGAGGAAGACTGAGGGGGGTGAGCAGCTGCTCCCCCTTGGAGTGTTGGTCAGCGGGGAGCAGTGGGCCTTATTATTTCTCTCTCTCTCTCTCTCTCTCTCTCTCTCTCTCTCTCTCTCTCTCTCTCTCTCTCTCTCTCTCTCTCTCTCCATCCTCGCCTCCCATCCTTCTATTATATTTTCCTCTAACTTCCCTCCTCTCCTTCCCTCATTACACCCCATTTATTTCTTCCTTCCCATTTCCTTCCCTTTCCTTCCTTCCCCTATTTTCTCTTCCTTCTGTTGCTCTTTTTCTCCTTGGATTTCCCCTTCTTTCTTCCTTCCCTCTATCTCTCCTTCCTTCTTTCCTTCCTTCCCCTTTCCCTTTTTCCTTCCTTCATCTCTCCTTCCCTCCCTCTTTTCTTCCTTTCTGACCTTCCCTCCCTCCCTCCCTCCCTTTACATACACCCCACTAAACTAATTCTCATATTTACACTTTACTCACATTAATAAACTTGAAAGATTTACTAAATATAAGTAGAAGGAATGAAAGAAGATCTGTGAATATTTTTTTGCTAATGAAAATATTAGAAAGATTATTAAGTGTTCACTGAGAAAGATGGAATATTGAAAGTAGGAATGAATATTGTTTTTTCTTCAGTATATTGTATTTTATATAGAGATGAGAAGAATGGAGATGAAATAAACAAGTGTCTATATGTATTATTATTATTATTATTATTATTATTATTATTATTATTATTATTATTATTATTATTGTTTGAAGTAGTAGTAGTATTTCCTGAACAACAACGATGGATTACGATTATCATTGCCCAGGAAGGTGTATAATAAACATGAAAGAAAAGGCTTAAGTATTTCTTTGTGTGTGAACCTCTGTCCTGCGTGACAGTGAGAAGTGATACCACCCTCAGTGTCAAGACCTGACTGAATTACTCGGAATAGGCAAACTGTACTACAAGCTCTGCCAATAAATTTGTTAAACTAAACTAAACTTAAGACACAACGTAATGCTAGATAAGCGAAGTGGTGATAACATAGTATCATAGTGAGTGATCTGTGTACACTGTCATCCTTGCTGACTGGATAATGTGACACAACTGTGGAGAAAGAGAGAGAAGGGGGGAGATGACACAGGACAAGGAACAGCTGACGACAGAGGAAAGAGAGGAGAAAGGAGAAGGTAGATGGTAAGAGAGGGGGAGGGGAGAGGGAGGAAGTGGTCAGGGTAGGTCACTTCATCAGTGGTAAGGGGCAGGAAGGTGGGGAGAGGAGGAAGCGAAGTGAGAGAGAGAGAAAAAAAGAGAGTAATTTGACCCCGAACATCAACACGTCCACTGAGACAAATTGGTCAGAGCTGAGGCGGCCCACGAGGTGAACGGGAGGGGGAGGAGGGTGAAGGATGTGAAGAGGGGTGGGAAGGAAAGAAGGTAAGGAGGGGGGGACAAGTAATGGAAGGGAGGAGGAGGAGGAATGGAGGAGGAGGAGGAGGACAAGTAATGGAGGGGAGGAGGAGGAGCACAAGTAATGGAGGGGAGGAGGACAAGTAATGGGGACAGGTAACGAAGGTGAGAGGAAGAGAAAAGAGAGGGATATGGAGGAGAGAGAAAGCTAAGGGGAAGGTGATTGAAAATGTAGTAAAGTAGGAGGGGAGGGAGGGAGAGGTGGGGGGTGATAGATAGATAGATAGATAAATAAAGTTAGTACAATCGTAATTCAACTTTACATCTGTTCATGTTGATAGCTAGTACAGGTAGTGTGAGTGTGGAGGTAGGAAGGAAGGAAGGGGGAGGAGTCAGTGTGAGGGGAAGGAGTCAGAGTGAGGGGAAGGAATGGGGGGGGTGAGGGAAGAAAAGTGGGGCTCCCCTTATTCACGAACCCTCTTGAGGAAAACACTATTGGCACGGTGTCGGAAAATATAGCCACCGTACAGTAAGTTGTTTTTCAGGTGGACACTCGCATTATGTCCTCACGCTGGTAGCAGTGGTGGTGGTGGTGGTGGTGGTGGTAATATTGTTTCTGGTGATAGTTTAGGGGTGGTGGTGATAGTGGAATTAGTAGTGGTAGTGCGTGTTGGTGTTGTGGTAGCCGTAGGAGTGGTCTTGATGGTAACATGGGTAGGTTAGCGGTTGTGTATACTACTGTCTGAAGAATGGTGGTGGTGGTGGTGGTGGTGATAGTAACTGTTGTGGTGTAAGTGTTCTCAGTAATGCAATGAGTGTCTAGTATTGTCAGATTGATGATGGTCGTTGTAGTGGTGGGGATATGTGATGGATGGTGGTTGTTGTTGTGGTGGTGGTATGTGATGAATTGTGGTTGTAGTGTTGGTAGTGGCAGGATGTGTGATAGATGGTGGTTATTGTGGTGATGATAGTGTTGGTGGTGTTAGTGGTGTTTGATGGATGGTGGTTACTTTGGTGATGGTAGTGGTGTTGTTGGTGCTGAGTGATGGATGATTGCAGCTGTAGTGAGGGTAATGTTGGTAGTGGCAGTGTGTGATGGATGGTGGTGGTGGTGGTGGTGGCGGCGGTGGTAGTGGTTGTGTGTGCTAGAGTGACCTTCCGGTGTCAAGACTGTCACCTCATTTGTCAACCTTATGACACCCACAAAGAGTAAGACGGGGAGAGGGAGGGAGGGAGGTGAGGGAGGTGAGAGAGATCTGAACAGTGAGGCATTATCGGCAAAACAAGGTGAACGCCTCAAACAACGCAACACAAGATTAACGCCTCCCACAACACAACACAAGATGAACGCCTCCCACAACGCAACACAAGATTAACGCCTCACCACAACACAACACAAGATGAACGCCTCCCACAACGCAACACAAGATGAACGCCTCCCACAACACAACAAAAGATGAACGCCTCCCACAACACAACACAGGATGAACGCCTCTCACAACACAAAACAAGATGAACGCCTACCTCAACACAACACAAGATGAACGCCTACCTCAACACAACACCAGATGAACGCCTACCTCAACACAACACAAGATGAACGCCTCCTCAACACAACACAAGATGAACTCCCTCAACACAACAAGATGAACGCCTCCTCAACACAACACAAGATGAACGCCTCCCTCAACACAACAAGATGAACGCCTCCCTCACCGCAATACAAGATGAACGCCTCCCTCCACACGATGAACGCCTCCTCAACACAACACAGATGAACGCAACACAACACAAGATGACGCCTCCTCAACACAACACAAGATGAACGCCTACTCAACACAACACCAGATGAACTTCCCACAACACAACACAACACAACACAAGATGAACGCCTCCCTCAACACAACACAAGATAAACGCCTCTCAACACAACATGAACGCCTCCCTCACCGCAACACAAGATGAACGCCTCCAACACAACACAAGATGAACGCCTCACACAACACAAGATGAACGCCTCAACACAACACAAGATGAACATCCCTCAACACAACACAAGATGAACAACACAACACAAGATGAACGCCTCCCTCCGCAACACAAGATGAACGCCTCCCTCAACGCAACACAAGATGAACGCCTCCCTCAACGTAGCACAAGATGAACGCCTCCCTCAACGCAACACAAGATGAACGCCTCCCTCAACGTAGCACAAGATGAACGCCTCCCTCAACACAACACAAGATGAACGCCTCCCTCAACGCAACACAAGATGAACGCCTCCCTCAACACAACACAAGATGAACGCCTCCCTCAACGCAACACAAGATGAACGCCTCCTTCAACCACCACATTAAGTAAAAGTGCACATCGGAGTAAACAAACAGAACCAAGCGACCGTAAACACCAAAACATACAGAACAGCCGTGTTAGTGCCCATACAGATAAACACCAAGCCTTTAAGAGCATCAGATTCACAGAGATGATTCACATTATATTACAGCCAGTGTAGCTTTTGGTCTTGTGTACTGTAGTGTAGGGAATTTAATGTAGTGTAATGTATAGGGTAGAGAATTTAGTGTAGTGCAGTGTAGGGTAGGGTAGGGGAGGGTAGTGTAGTGCAGGGGAGGGTAGTGCAATGGGTAGTGTATTGTAGTGTAGGCAGGAAAAATTTAGGGTAGGAATAAAGCAACAGGGAAGAACAGTTTATAAATGGTTACGTTAGATTGTGAAGTGTTTAGTTTTTAGTTTAACAAATTTATTGACAAATCCTGGAGTACAGTAAATCCTGGAGTACAGTTTGCCTATTCCGAGTAATTGTGTTTTATGTGCAAAGTAATAATTTAAAAAAAACTTATTTAATGACAATTGCTTTCATTCAAATTTCTTTAATCTCAAAAATTTTCCTGTTACCTTTTCCCTTTGTTTTGTTCTTATGCGACTAAAAGTGATTACGATATACGGTAAACCTACTCGCTTGTCAACCTATAGGCATAACCACAACCAGAGAACTTATTCGGAACTGATAATGTGACGAAAAAGATTTAGGCGGGAAATTCAGGTATACATATTCAGAAATTAAGATTGAAACACAGGAAGCGAATCGGTGCCTTAAGGGATCACTTTATGGGTTCAAAGGTGATGTTGTGGAACCAATATGTGGATGTTTACCATTGTTGAGTGTGGATCAAGAGACACTTACTCCTACCTCCCCCGACCCAGGTGGATGTTTACCATTATTGAGTGTGGATCAAGAGACACTTACTCCTACCTCCCCCGACCCAGGTGGATGTTTACCATTGTTGAGTGTGGATCAAGAGACACTTACTCCTACCTCCCCCGACCCAGGTGGATGTTTACCATTGTTGAGTGTGGATCAAGAGACACTTACTCCTACCTCCCCCGACCCAGGTGGATGTTCACCATTGTTGAGTGTGGATCAAGAGACACTTACTCCTACCTCCCCCGACCCAGGTGGATGTTACCATTGCTGAGTGTGATCAAGAGACACTTACTCCTACCTCCCGACCCAGGTGGATGTTACCATTGTTGAGTGTGGATCAAGAGACACTTACTCCTACCTCCCCGACCCAGGTGGATGTTTACCATTGTTGAGTGTGGATCAAGAGACACTCTCTACCTCCCGACCCAGGTGGATGTACCATTGTGAGTATCAAGAACTACTCCTACCTCCCCGACCCAGGTGGATGTTTACCATTGCTGAGGTGGATCAAGAGACACTTACTCCTACCTCCCCGACCCAGGTGGATGTTTACCATTGTTGAGTGTGGATCAAGAGACACTTACTCCTACCTCCCCCCGACAGGTGGATGTTTACCATTGTTGAGTGTGGATCAGAACACTTACTCCTACCTCCCCCGACCCAGGTGGATGTTCACCATTGTTGAGTGTGGATCAAGAACACCTCCCTACCTCCCCGACCCAGGTGGATGTTTACACATTTGAGTGTGGATCAAGAGACCTTACTCCTACCTCCCCCGACCCAGGTGGATGTTTACCATTGTTGAGTGTGGATCAAGAGACACTTACTCCTACTCCTGACCCAGGTGGATGTTACCATTGTTGAGTGTGGATCAGAGACCCTCCTACCTCCCCGACCCAGGTGGATGTTTACGTTGAGTGTGGATCAGAGACACCTCCTACCTCCCCCGACCCAGGTGGATGTTTACCATTGTTGAGTGTGGATCAAGAGACACTACTCCTACCTCCCCCAGCCAGGTGGATGTTCACCATTGTTGAGTGTGGATCAAGAGACACTTACTCCTACCTCCCCGACCCAGGTGGATGTTTACCATTGTTGAGTGTGGATCAAGAGACACTCCTACCTCCCCCGACCCAGGTGGATGTTTACCATTGTTGAGTGTGGATCAAGAGACACCTCCTACCTCCCCCGACCCAGGTGGATGTTTACCATTGTTGAGTGTGGATCAGGGCTTCCCTACCTCCCCGACGGTGGATGTTCACCATTGTTGAGTGTGGATCAAGAGACACCTCCTACCTCCCCGACCCAGGTGGATGTTCATTGTTGAGTGTGGATCAAGAGACACCCCTACCTCCCCCCAGGTGGATGTTTACCATTGTTGAGTGTGGATCAAGGACACTTGCCTACCTCCCCCCGACCCAGGTGGATGTTTACCATTGTTGAGTGTGGATCAAGAGACACTTGCCTACCTCCCCCGACCCAGGTGGATGTTTACCATTGTTGAGTGTGGATCAGAGACACTTGCCTACCTCCCCCGACCCAGGTGGATGTTTACCATTGTTGAGTGTGGATCAGAGACACTTACTCCTACCTCCCCGACCCAGGTGGATGTTTACCATTGTTGAGTGTGGATCAGAGACGCACCTCCGACCCAGGTGGATGTTTACCATTGTTGAGTGTGGATCAAGAGACACTTACTCCTACCTCCCCCGACCCAGGTGGATGTTCACCATTGTTGAGTGTGGATCAGAGACACTTACTCCTACCTCCCCCGACCCAGGTGGATGTTTACCATTGTTGAGTGTGGATCAAGGAGACACTCCCTACCTCCCCGACCCAGGTGGATGTTTACCATTGTTGAGTGTGGATCGAGACACACTCCTACCTCCCCGACCCAGGTGGATGTTCCATTGTTGAGTGTGGATCAAGAGACACTTACTCTACCTCCCCCCGACAGGTGGATGTTTACCATTGTTGAGTGTGGATCAAGAGACACTTACTCCTACCTCCCCCGACCCAGGTGGATGTTTACCATTGGTGTGGATCAGAGACACTTACTCCTACCCTCCCCCGACCCAGGTGGATGTTCCCATTGTTGAGTGTGGATCAAGAGACACTTACTCTACCTCCCCCGACCCAGGTGGATGTTTACCATTGTTGGTGTGGATCAAGAGACACTTACTCCCCTCCCCGACCCAGGTGGATGTTCACCATTGATGTGGATCAGAGACACTTACTCTACCTCCCGACCCAGGTGGATGTTCACCATTGTTGATGTGGATCAGAGACACTTACTCCTCCCCCGACCCAGGTGGATGTTTACCATTGTTGAGTGTGGATCAAGAGACCACTCTCCCCGACAGGTATTTCCATTGTTGAGTGTGGATCAAGAGACATGCCTACCTCCCCGACCCAGGTGGATGTTTACCATTGTTGGTGTGGATCAGGACACTTACCACCACCTCCCCGACCCAGGTGGATGTTCACCATTGTTGAGTGTGGATCAAGAGACACTTACTCCTACCTCCCCCCGACCCAGGTGGATGTTTACCATTGTTGAGTGTGGATCAAGAGACACTTACTCCTACACCCAGGTGGATGTTTACCATTGTTGAGTGTGGTCAAGAGACTTCTCTCCTACCTCCCCCCGACAGGTGGATGTTTACCATTGTTGAGTGTGGATCAAGAGACACTTACTCCTACCTCCCCGACCCAGGTGGATGTTTACCATTGTTGAGTGTGGATCAAGAGACACTTCCTACCTCCCTGACCAGGTGGATGTTTACCATTGTGAGTGTGGATCAAGACACTTACTCCTACCTCCCCAGCAGGTGGATGTTTACCATTGTTGAGTGTGGATCAAGAGACACTCACCCTACCTCCCCGACCCAGGTGGATGTTACCATTGTTGGTGTGGATCAGAGACACTTACTCCTACCTCCCCGACCAGGTGGATGTTACCATTGTTGTGTGGAAAAACCTCTACCTCCCGATGGATGTTCACATTGTGATGTGGATCAAGAGACACTTCCCTACCTCTGACAGGTGGATGTTGTTGGTGTGGATCAGAGACACTTACTCCTACCTCCCCCGACCCAGGTGGATGTTTACCATTGTTGAGTGTGGATCAAGAGACACTTTCCTACCTCCCCCGACCCAGGTGGATGTTTACCATTGTTGAGTGTGGTCAGAGACACTTACTCCTACCTCCCCCGACAGGTGGATGTTCACCATTGTTGAGTGTGGATCAAGAGACACTTACTCCTACCTCCCCGACCCAGGTGGATGTTTACCATTGTTGAGTGTGGATCAAGAGACACTTACTCCTACCTCCCTAAGGTGGATGTTCACCTTGTTGAGTGTGGATCAAGAGACACTTACTCCTACCTCCCCCGACAGGTGGATGTTACCATTGTTGAGTGTGGATCGAGACATTACTCCTACCTCCCCGACCCAGGTGGATGTTTCCATTGCTAGTGTGGATCAAGAGACACTTACTCCCTACCTCCCCGACCCAGGTGGATGTTCACCATTGTTGAGTGTGGATCAAGAGACACTTTCCAACCTCCCCGACCCAGGTGGATGTTCCATTGTTGAGTGTGGATCAAGACACCTCTCTCCCCGACCCAGGTGGATGTTTACCATTGTTGAGTGTGGATCAAGAGACACTTACTCCTACCTCCCCCGACCCAGGTGGATGTTTACCATTGTTGAGTGTGGATCAAGAGACACTTACTCCTACCTCCCCCGACCCAGGTGGATGTTCACCATTGTTGAGTGTGGATCAAGAGACACTTACTCCTACCTCCCCCGACCCAGGTGGATGTTTGTACACTGTGTTGTTTTGGGGTCATCTTGATGGTTCACAGTTAACGTGGCATGAGTGAATTTTGGTCACAGATATATTAACGTCTTATTAACAGGAGAGATACTATTATTGTTTACTGTACACACACACACACACACACACACACACACACACACACACACACACACACACACTATTTAACGTCTCTTGTGCACACACAGATGAACTAAGAAAACCTTACCAGAATCTAACCTTATCTAACCAAAATCTAACCTAACCTAACATAACCTAATATAACCTAACCTAATCACGGTGGTATTAATTACATTCACGGAATTTCACGTTTCAATTTACATTCGTCACTTTTCACTTGACTCATCTGGCTATACAATGTGACCGAGTGATGATTTAGCTGTTTGATTGGCTGGTCGACTGGATAACGTTTTAGCTGACTGTCTTATTGATTGGCTGGTCGACTGGATAACGTTTTAGCTGACTGTCTTATTGATTGGCTGGTCGACTGGATAACGTTTTAGCTGACTGTCTTATTGAGTGGCTGGTCGACTGGATAACGTTTTAGCTGACTGTCTTATTGATTGGCTGGTCGACTGGATAACGTTTTAGCTGACTGTCTTATTGATTGGCTGGTCGACTGGATAACGTTTTAGCTGACTGTCTTATTGATTGGCTGGCTCACGTTTTAGATGTTGACTGGCTGACTGGCTCATGTTTTAGATGGTTGGCTGGCTGACTGGCTCACGTTTTAGATGGTTGACTGGCTGACTGGCTCACGTTTTAGATGGTTGGCTGGCTGACTGGCTCACGTTTTAGATGGTTGGCTGACTGGCTCACGTTTTAGATGGTTGGCTGGCTGACTGGCTCACGTTTTAGATGGTTGGCTGACTGGCTGGCTGGCTCGCTCACGTGTTAGATGGCTGGCTCGCGTTTTAGCTGTGCTAGCTGGTTCACGTTTCAGCTTGTTGGTTGCCTCACGTTTTAGCTGGTTGGATGGCTCTCGTTTTAGCTGGTTGGATGGCTCACATTTTAGCTGGTTGGGTGGTTCACACTTTAGCTATTTGGATGGCTCACGTTTTAGCTGGTGGGCTGGCTCACGTTTTAGCTGGTTGAATGGCTCTCGTTTTAGCTGGCTGGTTCACTTTTTAGGTGGTTGGCTGGCTGGCTCATGTTTTAGCTGGCTGGCTCTCGTTTTAGCTGGATGGCTGGCTCACGTTTCAGCTGGTTGGATGGCTCACGTTTTAGCTGGTTGGGTGGTTTACGTTTTATTTAGCTGGATGACTCACGTTTTAGCTGGTTGGATGGCTCACGTTTTAGCTGGTTGGGTGGTTCACGTTTTATTTAGCTGAATGACTCACGGTTTAGCTGGTTGGGTGGTTCACGTTTTAGCTGGTTGGATGACTCACGTTTTACAAGGATGGGTGGCTTTTGCTCTAATCCTCTGGCTGGTTAGGTGGGTAGGTGGATGGTTGGCCGACTAGCTGGCTGGCTGGCTAGGTGGCTGGTCTGGCTAGGTGGGTGGCTAACCGGCTGACTTGGTGGATGGTTGGCTTGTTAGCTAGCTAGGTAGATGGGTGGCTGGCAGGCTGACTGGCTGGCTGGGGTAGGTAGTGGTGTATCCCGCCATGTTTACACTGAGGGGTGGCTGTAACATCTCCCTTCCTCAGTGTTTACAATGGTGCGGATAAAGGCTGGGCCAGCATGACAGAGTTTAGAGGCACCTCCCAGAACACCACTGAACCCTTAATACTACTCCAGTATATACCGAGGCTTGATACCTTTACAATGGTCCCTTTAATATTTACCTAATGATTTGTGATACCTACAATATATACCTAATACAGTACTCCTACCTGCCTTCCCTGTGATAAGTTGAATGTATATATACAATAAATACTGTATATTTACCTGGGGATGATACCGTTTGTATATACCTGCCAATAATACTCATAATATATACTTGTAGATAATATTAAGAATTCCTGTACCTTATGTGATACCTATGTTGAATATATTCGTATATACCAGCTGTAATATGTCAACAAAACCACAGTCTATGAAAAACAAAACCACGAACAGTATCGAGGAAAGTGACCCGGGAATTTTGCATTTTTTCTGTGCTTGTGTCCGACTGTCCGTCCGGAAGTTGTAATCACGATGGCTGGGGCATTGTGGCGGTGGACTTAAGCCAAACTGTACAGTACTTACCCGCTAACATAATTAATTGATCCTTACCTTCTTTGATGGAGGTGTGGTTCTGGTAGCTCAGGTAGGTGGGCAAGACTCCCGGATGTCGCTGTTGTTGTTGCTGTTGTTGTTGCTGCTGCTGCTGCTGTTGCTGCTGACGCTGTACGCCTGCTGCTACTGCTGCTGCTCGTTGCTGTAACGTTGATCCTCCTCCTCCTATACCGCCGCCTCCACCGCCTGGGTGTTGCAGCTGGTTGAGGACCTCCACCACACTGAAGAAGGCACAGCAGAAGGGAGGTTAGATGTAGGTCTTGGGGCGGGAGAGATGAGGAACAGTAGGAAAGGGGGCATCTAAAGAATGGATACCCCAATTTATTTCACCTGTTAATTACACACCCTAACCTAACCTAACTTAATCAAATCTAAGCTAGCCTAACTTAACCTAACAGTAACATAACATAGTCCCCATTTAAGGTTATAGAATGTTTAATCATCAAGTGACATAAGCTGGGGGTGTCTATCCCACCAAAGTATCGTCAAACAGCTCCAGCGCTGACATTTAGCAGCGTCTGGCGTTTATCTGTCGCCTGCACAAACACGATACCGTCTACCTCAAGATTCCACCAGCAGAGGAAAGAGAGAGAGAGAGAAGATACTAATGGAAAAATACCTAAGATTTGTGTCAGCGCTGGCATTCAATATCATCTGGCGTTCTCACACTCTTGCAATATTCACTCACCACCTGCCTGCACAAGCACTCGCATGTTGGGTATTGTTAAAGTGATAAAATATGATTGAGTGAAAAAAAGGTTAAATTAAAGACTAAATCTTTTGCATTGAACCTAAAGAAGTTCTCAAGAACCTCCCTGGCTAGAACCCACCAAACCATCACAGAGTAACCGCTAGAACGCACCAAACTATCATAGAGAACCGCTAGGACGCATCAAACCATCATAGAGAACCGCTAGAATGCACCCACGTATTATTAGAAAAGAAAACAAAAACCGCTAGAATTCACCTATAAAGAATTAACACTGGAAACCTTAAGGAATCAGGGAAAGATTTTAACTATACAATAAACATCAATAACAAAAGGCTTTAGCTTACCACTCATCAGGATCACAATCTCTGAAGCCTTTAGCGAAGGGGTTACTGGCGATCTTCAGCTGGGTGATCTGGCGGGAAAAAACAACAACAAACAAATGAAGTCATATAATGCAA
Source organism: Homarus americanus (assembly GCF_018991925.1). Lineage (NCBI taxonomy): Eukaryota > Metazoa > Arthropoda > Malacostraca > Decapoda > Nephropidae > Homarus > Homarus americanus. The sequence goes on from NW_024735554.1 coordinate 11,617,020, forward strand.
GTCGGGTACAAATGTGGTGGTGGATTAATTTACTATCTACATGTAAGAGTTTTTAAAAGTGATAAGAGGTCAAATAAAGCGAGTAATGGAGAAAAAAGCAGAGAGAGAGAGAGTATAGGATATGTTAAGGTGAGGTTATATTAGATTAGTCTAGTTAGGTTGGATTAGTCCAGGTTAAAGTTACGTTCGGTTTGATTAGGTATCATCGTCCAAGTTGTTGATGTACCAATATTGTAAATTTTGTCTTGTCTTAAACAACAAGGCATCTTCGCAGAGTACGAACGTGAGTGTGTGTGTGTGTGTGTGTGTGTGTGTGTGTGTAAACAAACAAACAAACATACATACATACATACTATACCTCTTTCCTCCCTCCCTCCCCCATTCTTACAGTAGTTACCTGACCCCTAACCATCCATCATACGACCTCTCTCTCTCTCTCTCCTCTTCATCTCATATCATGTCTCTCCCTTATTTTATCTTCTTCTCTATCCTCCCTATTATAGCTCCCATGCCCTTTCTCCTTCCCTTCTTTTTTTGCTCTTATTCCTTCCCTTTCTTTCCTTTCCAACACTTCCTCCCTCCCTTCTTCTTCTACTCCTCATCCTCATCCTCCTTCCTCTCAATCGAAATCCGTCTCTCCTTTTTCCTTCCCTCTCTTCCCCTTCTCCCCGCGTTTCCTCCCTCCCTCCCTCCCTCTACCCACTCCATCACACTGGTATGTCACGTGACGCAGCGCCTCCCACTCATTAGTGGAGCTAAGGTCGATTGCTATCTCTCTCTCTCTCTCTGTCTCTCTCTCTCTCTCTCTCTCTCTCATCCTTCCTCTGTTCTCTTTCATTTCTGGAATTTGTCTTATCTTTTTTTAAGTGTTATGTTTTGCTTTTAGTCTTTTATTTATTCAACTTTGCTCTCTCTCTCTCTCTCTCTCTCTCTCTCTCTCTCTCTCTCTCTCTCTCTCGTGACCTGTATGACGGTAAGAGCGCCTGGAGGTGGGGTGTTATCAGCTGGGCCGTCACATGCGTCACGTTCTGGCACTCCAGACAAATTGTTATGGTGGCGTCACACCTTCCGTCCCGCGGTAACACTGAACTGCATTCTCGAAGGTGTCTGAGTTTATTCTTCTCCTGCAACTGAAGGTGTGAGAACGCATCTGCCTGACTCACTGAAGCTACTACTACTACTACTACTACTACTACTGCTACGAGAATTTTTTTTCTACTACTTTTTTTTTTACCTCCATCCTTCCCTAATAGCCATACCTTTGCCCCCATTTAATTACCTTAAAATTAAATATCCTAATACATAAGTAGCTATCCTAGCTGTGTTGAGTTAGTTGAGCCGCAGATCTATGCGGCATTCAGTGACTGTTGCCTCATAATCAATATCTGCAACTGTTGTCGGCTTTGGGGCCCATGCTCTCGTTCCCCTGAGGCAGAGCAAAGCCGACCGAAGGAGAGAGAAGGCCAGTCGACATCTCATCCAGGCTGTAACATAACTTCTGGGCTGCTGCTTCTGTTCGGATAGCACCTCCGCGAGTCTGGCGTAGAAGCATCTTGCACTTGGTCCCATCCCACCAGAGGTTGTGAACACTAGAGGAGTGAAGCTGCCATGATCAACGTTCTGAATTCTCTCCCCGTATGCCCTTATCTTGTCGTTCTCGTTCCTCCTATGTGCAGCATCGAGAGCTAGGTTACGGTGACATGCGGCCATGGGATAAAAAATCCTGATGTCGAAGAAGGCTCGCTGTCCCTGCGTCCAGAATCCTCGAGCACTGACGTCAACACAGGCTTCGTTGGATGTGTTTTACTACTACTAGTAGTAGTAGTTTTTATTGATTAATATGGCCTCTAACCTTCCCTTATAGTCATCCTTTCATTTTATTACCGAACTAACCCAATGCAAAATAATCTACCCTAGCTGTGTTAGTGATTCAGTTAAGCCGCAGATCTACCTGGTATTCCGTGACTGTTGCCTCAAAATTTATGTCTGCGATTCTTGTTGGTTTACGGGCCGATGATCTTATTCCCTGAGAACAGCAGAGCAGACCTGAGCAGAGAGGAGGATAGGCCACACCTCAACCTTTTTAATGAATATAAGCAATTAAAGTTTGAATTTATCCACAAGGGTGTTCAGAACGTAATATATCTCTGAATCGTACAGTCAACCTCAGTGATACTTTTTGGGATGATGCATCTTAATACTTCGGTGTATAACAATAACAATTTACCGTTCTAGGTGAAAAGTCAAGGTCGGAAGGGAAGGTTAAGGGCGGCCGTCACATCACGGTTGGTGAGGGTTGCATCATAGTCGACACGCGCTGATTTCGTCAATGGACGGCCATTTAATCGATCTAAATATTGCTTTTATCTCCGTTATCATCAATTTGCACAAGAAATATCAAAGAAGAAAATTGAATCAGAATTAAATTTATACAAGAAGAACCTATTTTCATCCTCAAGTCCAGGTCTTGTGTTAACCCGATTAACGTAGGTTAGGTTAGTTTAGTTTGCATTACATTAGCGTTTGGTTAGGTTAGTTTAGCGTCCACACAATAAAGAGTAGAGAGGGGTGACTCACACGGTGGTTCTGGTAGGCGGTGACGGCGGTGAACTTGGTCTCCGGGAACACAAACGTACTGAAGTTGTCGGTCGCTGACACGTCTTCTGTTTTGGGGTTGACATACACCACGTGGAACCTGGGCTGGTAACGGTGCATCGAGTTGAGGATTATCTGTGTGGAGAGACGGGGGAGGTTATTAGGTGGGTGTGGGGTGGCTATTAGGGGGTGTGGGTGGCTTTTAAGGGGTGTGGGGTGGTTATTAGGGGGTATGGGGTGGTTATTAGGGTGTGGTGGCTATTAGGGTGTGGGTGGCTATTAAAAGGTGTGGGTGGCTATTAAGGGGTGTGGGTGGGGGTGTGGGTGGCTATTAAGGGGTGTGGGGTGGTTATTAGGGGTATGGGGTGTTTATTAGGGGGTGTGGGTGGCTATTAAGGGGTGTGGGTGGCTATTAAGGGGTGTGGGTGGCTATTAAGGGGTGTGGGGTGGTTATTAGGGTGTATGGGGTGGTTATTAGGGTGTATGGGGTGGTTATTAGGGTGTATGGGGTGGTTATTAGGGGTTGTGGGAAGGTTATAAGGGTTGTGAGTGTAGGTTATTAAAAGGGTGGTGTATTTGTGGCTTTAGGAAATTTAGCTTGTTGAAAGGAGTGTAGTTATCTATCTATCTATCTATCTATCTATCTATCTATCTATCTATTATTTATATATCAGTACAGTATCTTATATATTAATTTGCTTTAAGTATTTTTTTTATGAATGAACACCACAATTAAGCTTAATCACGTACATGGCCGTTATCGTCAAGCTGATTGTTGGTCAGCTTTAGCTTGTCGAAGGAGAGGACCTGTTTCATCCACTGGGCACCTTTGGCCGGTGAGTCAGGGTGAACATGTATCCTTGGGGGGGAGTTGGGGTCGGCCTTCCCTGCGACTATCCATGACGAACTGTGGCAGAGAGGAGAGGTCATGTTAGGGTAGGGTATAGGATAGGGGTGCTTTGATGGTGGTGGTGGTGGTAGTGGTGGTGATGGTGGTGGTGGTGGTGGTGGTGGTGGTGATGGTAGTGGTGGTGATGGTGTGGTGGGTGGGTGGTGGTGGTGGTGGTGGTGTGGTGATGGTGGTGGTGGTGGTGGTGGTGGTGTGTGGTGGTGGTGGTGGTGGTGATGGTGGTGGTGGTGGTGGTGGTGGTGGTGGTGGTGGTGGTGGTGGTGACGGTGGGTGGTGGTGGTGGTGGTGGTGGTGGGTGGTGGTGGTGGTGTGGTGGTGGTGTGGTGATGATGGTAGTGGTGGTGGTGGTGGTGGTGGTGGTGGTGGTGGTGGTGGTGGTGGTGGTAGTGGTGGTGTGGTGGTGGTGGTGGTGGTGGTGGTGGTGGTGGTGGTGGTGGTGGTGATGGTGGTGGTGGTGGTGGTGGTGGTGGTGGTGTGGTGATGGTGGTGGTGGTGGTGGTGGTGGTGGTGATGATGGTATTGGTGGTGGTGGTAGTGGTGGTGGTGGTGGTGGTGGTGGTGGTGGTGGTGGTGGTGGTGTGGTGGTGATGGTGGTGGGTGGTGATGTGGTGGTGGTGATGGTGATGGTGTGGTGGTGGTGGTGGTGGTGATGATGGTAGTGATGGTGGTGGTGGGTGATGTGGTGGTGGTAGTGGTGGTGGCGGTAGTGGTGGCGGTGGTGGGTGGTGGGTGGTGGTGGTGGTGGTGGTGGTGGTGGGTGGTGGTGGTGATGGTGGTGGTGGTGGTGGTGGTGGTGGTGGTGGTGGTGGTGGTGGTGGTGGTGGTGGTGGTGATGGTGGTGGTGGTGATGGTGTGGTGGTGGTGGTGGGTGGTGGTGATGGTAGTGGTGGTGATGGTAGTGGTGGTGATGGTAGTGGTGGTGGTAGTGGTGGTGTGGTGATGGTGGTAGTAGTGATGATGATGGTAGTGGTGGTGGTGATGATGGACAGACGAAAAACATACAGACAGGCAAATAAGGTACTACCACCTGGAAAGATATTGAAAGCATAATGTGTTGTTTAATGGTGTGTTAATCCCCGTAAAAAAAAAGGTAGACAGTAAGCAAATCAGACGGACAAACTGACGAAAACAAGTAAGTAGCCATACATACATAAAGACAGATAGACGCAAAAATAAACAGACAAATATATGCAAACAGACAGACGAAAAAAAAGACAGACAGATGAAATACAATTACGCAAAAACGTAAACAAAATGACAGGCAGATATGCAAACTAACAAGACAGGCACAGATGAAATACAAAAAAATACAGGCAGAAGGAAAAACCAAGACACAGACAGACAGACAGACCTACCTGTGGAAGGCGTATCTATACCGCTTGTCGTCAACAGGTATGAAGTCCATCATTAGCATGTAGTCACTTCCAGGGTCCATCCCCAACAACCTTACTTGGAAGGTCGGAAACATTCTTCTGTGGGAGAGAGGCGTAGAGGGTGAGTGTGGGTGATGGAAGGAGGGAGGGAGAGAGGGGGTGAAGCAGGGAGGGTGTGGGGTGAGGCAGGGAGAGTATGGGTTAGGGAAGGAGAGTGTGGAGTGAGGGAAGGAGAGTGTGGAGTGAGGGAGGGAGAGTGTGGGGTGAGGGAAGGGAGAGTGTGGGTGAGGGAGGGTATGCGAGAGTGTAAGTGAGGGAGGAACTCAACAGAGCCATCTCTAATACCAAAAATAAAGCCCCTGGTTATTCAGGCATCACCAAGGAGATCCTCAGCCACGTAAACAACCCGGCCATGGACAGACTGAGAACCACAATAAACGCTTGCCTTGCCTCGGGATACTTCCCAACTAAATTCAAAGAGGCCATTATTACCCTAACACCAAAACAAAGGAAAGAACCCCGCCGTCCCACTAAACTACAGAACGATCTCCGTCCTCGAAGTACCTGGAAAAATATTAGAAAAAATCATCAACAACCGTCTGGGAAATCACCTGGAAGCAACAAACAGAGTCAAGTGTAGACAATTCGGGTTCAGGAAAGGGAAGTCCACCACAACAGCGATAGCCCTGGCATGTGAAAACATAGCCAGAGCCGCGGCGAGTGGTAGACAATGTAATCTAACTCTCCGGGATGTAGCGAAGGCATTTGACAAAGTCTGCCATGACGGTCTAAAATATAAGATCCTCCAACTTGGACTTCCCACCAACATTGAAAAGTTGCTTTGCAACTTTCTTGACGGCAGAAATGCCAGACTGAGGGTAGGACAACACACAGGAGAGACCTTCCAACTCATGAGTGGAGTCCCTCAGGGGAGCGTCCTCTCCCCCACCCTATATATTATCTACACAAGTGACACTCCGCCTCCCACTAGAATTGGTAACGAAGATATTATGTATGCAGATGACATCACTCAAATAACAACACATCAAGGAAAATCGCGAGCGCTACAGGCCGACAACACCAGGCGGGAATTAGAAAGCGTAAATAATAACGAAAAACAATGGAAAATCCAAACCAGTCTCCCGAAATTCACAGTGATACCCTTGTGCAGAAGGAAAACCCATCCATTGGTAACTAATAATGCCCAGATAGAATACAAAAGCAGAGGGACCCTCCTGGGCCTGCATATATCCACGACAGGTTACTCCCATCATGTCCAAACCAGGAAGGAAAAAGCAAAAAGAGAGCTGAGAAAACTATACCGCTTTAAAGCGCTTCCTGAGAAAATTAAAACTCCGCCTAGTGACATCATTTATCACACCGATATTAACTTACCCAGCAATACCTCTTCATACTATGAGCACCACTCAAATATTAAAATTACAGGTGGTTCAAAATGAAGCCCTAAGATTCGTCATAGGCGAAAAATACCCTTTCACCAGAACCACAGCCGAGATACATAGAGACCTGAGAATGAAACCCATCAACCAGCAGCTGTACACCCTGGCCAACAGAATCTGGCAAATGATAGAACGATCAGAGCAAGAACTCCTTCAAAGACTCCCACCAGATAACGACAACAACCATACATAGTTCCCAAAACGTTACCAAATCTCAAAAGGTCCATTACCATCCCCGATCTACACGGCCAGGCAATAGACAACCTCTATAGACCAACATCCGCCAGTAGGGTCGGTGGAATATGAAATAAGGCCCTTAAAACACCCATGTATGGGATGGGGTAGGATGTCTAGTGCCTGTACCGACAGACAATAAATAACCCATGACACAACCCTAACACACCATTACCTTAGATAGGCGGTCAGCCGGCCCTCTCCTACCTCCTCCTAAACTTCTTCAATTTCCGAACTATAACTTCCTTCCCCCACCTCTAATCTTCTTTCACCCCTCCTACTCTCAAAAAAAAGGGGGGAGGGAGGGAGAGTGTGGGGGTGAGTGATAGTAGGCGAGGGAGGGAGACGGGATGAGTGAGAGGGAGGAGAATGTTCAAATGAATAACAACATTCAGCATGGGAGTCTGAGAGTCTTTGCGTCGCCTGACCTTTGCGGTTTTGGGTGAAAAAATGTCCGCAAGAGCCTTTGAGAAAAAACCGAGTACGCAGCAAGAGATTTCCAGGTGACCTCAAGTGATAATGACCATCACCTGGAAAGTAAATGTGAGTGTGTAAGGTAATGGTCATTTCTTAAGCCCCCTCTCCCCCTCCCTAACACACCAGCAGATACACGACAAAAAACGCCCAAATGACGCGACGGTCACGAGCCACCACACCGCCACCCTCAGCGACGACAGACGACCCATGCGTTTTTTTGTGTGGTTGCACTCGACCTGGTAAACCTTCCCCGACCCCTAGGCCACGACTTTTAAGTGTGTTAAGTTTTGTATTAGTCAAAAAGGCAATCATGAACTCCACATAGTTCCCAGTTCGGCGCTGTATTGCTTATGCGCTTCGCCTTGCACAGGGTGTAAAGGACGCCCATTAAACTAACCCCCGCGCTGCGTGTGGCACATCTGAAGTCTGATCTTAAAAGTTCCCCTAAACAGATAATTTTAATATTGTCTCCTAACTGGCGGCAAATGAACGTAACTGTCTCACTTAAAGCAATGACACAAGAATGGATTCTCAAAGATCCCGACGTGGCTAAAAGACTACATCAAAGTTACGGTTATCTCAGCAGTTCCGACTCTATTTTGGCATCTAGATTTGTGCCCAGTCTGCATGAGATGATCCAGATGGATGTTTTCTTATGTTTCTCCTCAGGGAAAAAACAATTTGAAGACAAATTTTATTAACCTTTGAGAATCCAGATTTGTGTGGTGTCTTATGTGAGTCTGTTGAGGCCTTCTGGGATTTTTAGACAGAGAGAAAATCCTGTTCCATTTTTTCTCGTTTTTAATTTGTATAACATACCGAGTTTTTGTTAACTGGCGCGTCATAAGGACAGGTATAAATAGATGTTTACAGAATGATAACAGGACCCAACACTGTCAAGGGTCAACACACATTATTAATTCCGAAGTAACAGTAGGCTACAGTTACATGTTTAAGTACATAATAGTGTACTCATAATGATAGAGTACACAGATTCATTGTTAGTTATTTTGTCACTTGTACACATAACAAGTTAACGTAAAGGGAGAGGCCCAGAAACAGGTACAAGTATCGGTAAAGATAAGGGAACAAAATTCAGGTACCGAGGCAGGTACAGGTACTGATGCAGGTCTAGTTACAGGTACACACTGCTCGTGGTATGAGGAGGAGGAGGATGACGAAGAAGAAGAATAGAGGGGGGAGGAGGGGATAAGACAGGGAATAAGATGAGTTGGAGGAGGAGGGGGGTGAAAAAGAAGAGGAGGAGGACGCTCTGCCACTTCTTGCAATGTTCATATTTCTTTTCTCTGTTCCTATTATCTGTGTTGCTTACCGTCAACATGTAGTTACTAGTGAGAGAGAGAGAGAAAAAAAAAGAGAGAGAGAGAGAAAGAGTGGGTTAGAGTGGTGGGTCTGGGTGATGGGTCGACCATCTGTGAGTCTCACTGATTCATTCTTTATGACGCTACCAGCACACGACCACCTCCTCCCCCTTCTCCCTACTGCTGCTGCTACTTGTTATTGCTGCTGTTACTGCTTGTTACTGTTGCTGTTACTGCTTATTACTACTGCTGCTACTTGTTATTGCTGCTGTTGCTGCTTGTTACTGTTGCTGTTACTGCTTATTACTACTGCTGCTACTTGTTATTGCTGCTGTTGCTGCTTGTTACTGTTGCTGTTACTGCTTATTACTACTGCTGCTACTTGTTATTGCTGCTGTTGCTGCTTGTTACCGCTGCTATTACTAGGTATTACTGCTGCTGCTGTTATTGCTGTTGCTGCTTGTTACCGCTGCTATTACTAAGTATTACTGCTGCTATTACTACTACACTGCTGCTGCTGCTGTTGCTACTTGTTACTGCTGCTGCTTGTTACTGCTGCTGTTACTGCTTATTACTACTGCTGCTGCTTCTGTTTATTTCTACTACACTGCTGCTGCTGCTTCTGTTTATTTCTACTACACTGCTGCTGCTGCTTGTTACTACTGTTCCTGTTGTTTGTTACTGCTGCTGCTGCTGTTTGTTGCTTGCTACTGCTGCTTGTTACAGCTGCTGCTGCTGCTCCTGCTGTTTGTTACTGCTGCTCCTGCTGTTTGTTGCTGCTGCTGCTGTTTGTTGCTTATTACTGCTGTTTTATTGCTGCTGCTACTGTTGTTACAGTTGCTGCTGCTGTGTTATGTTACTGCTGTTTATTGCTGCTACTGCTGTTTGTTGCTGCTGTTTGTTGCTTGCTACTGCTGCTTGTTACAGCTGCTGCTGCTGCTCCTGCTGTTTGTTACTGCTGCTCCTGCTGTTTGTTGCTGCTGCTGCTGTTTGTTACAGCTGCTGCTGCTGTTGTTGCTTGTTGCTTCTGCTTGCTACTGCTGCTCCTGCTGTTTGTTACTGCTGCTGCGTGTTATTACTGATGCTGTTGCTGCTGCTGCGCGTTAATGCCACTGCGTGTTACTGCAGCTGCTTGCTACTGCTGATGCGTGTTACTGTTGCTGCTTGTTACTGTTGCTGCTTGTTACTGCAGCTGCGTGTTACTGCAGCTGCTTGCTACTGCTGCTGCATGTTACTGCTGCTGCATGTTACTGCTGCTGCATGTTACTGTTGCTGCTTGTTACTGCAGCTGCATGTTACTGCAGCTGCTTATTACTGCTGCTGCGTGTTACTGCTGATGCTGCTTGTTACTGCTGATGTTGCATGTTACTGCTGATGCTGCTTGTTACTGCTGCTGCTACTACTTGTTACTCCTGCTGCTGCTTATTAATGCTATTGCTGCTGCTTGTTACTGCTGCTGCTGCTTGTTGCTGCTGCTGCTCGTTACTGCTACTGCTTGATACTGCTGCTGTTGCTCGTTACTGCTACTGCTTGATACTGCTGCTGTTGCTCGTTACTGCTGCTGCTTGTTGCTGCTGCTGCTCGTTACTGCTACTGCTTGATACTGCTACTGCTGCTCATTACTGCTACTGTTTGATACTGCTGCTGCTACTGCTGCTTGTTAATGCAATTGCTGCTTGTGACTGCTACTGCTGCTCGTTACTGCTACTACTTGATACTGCTGCTGCTTGTTAATGCTATTGCTGCTTGTTACTGCTGCTGCTTGTTGCTGCTGCTGCTGCTCGTTACTGCTACTACTTGATACTGCTGCTGCTTGTTAATGCTATTGCTGCTTGTTACTGCCACTGCTTGATACTGCTGATGCTGTTGCCGCTGCGTGTTATTGTTTCTGCTGTTGCTTGTTTCTGCTGCTGCTGCTTGTTACTACTGTTACTGCTGCTGCTTCCTGTTACTTTTGCTGTTAGTGCTGTTGCTGCTGCAGTTTCTTGTTACTGCTGCTTTTAAACTGCAGGTGATAATTATGTACAGTACACCGATGGCGAAATAGACAGAGATAGACAGCTGTTAGTAACACACACACACACACACACACACACACACACACACACACACACAGCAAAGTTCATCACTTATGTTACTTGTATATTATTTGTAAATCGAAACCCATTCCCCAATTATGTAATTATATTTTCAGCTTGCCGGCTGCTATGCTCTTTCAATAAACCGTTAATTATTATTATTATTATTATTATTATTATTATTATTATTATTATTATTATTATTATTAAGAAGGTAAAGGGTGAATCACTGCCGGGACGTGGCGCGTGTTGCCTGTCCTGTTACTCCAAGATGTGTCACGTGTCGCCGTCCCTCATGACACAGACCGTAAGAAGTGACCACCCCAGTGTCGAACGGACGGACGGACGGACGGACGGAGAGGCTAAGTAACAGTACAAGGACACAGACGGATGTACAGTACAGACATCTATGTAGTACACGCAGATGTGGTAGGAAGTATACACACACATATGGATACAAATTATTGTGTATGTATAACTTATGCACATGCAAGCTTCTCTTACACACACACACACACAGAGTTCTGCGTTGAAATCCACTTCAAGAAACTGACAGTTATTGACCTATATATAACAACACCAACACATACATAAACAAACACACGCATGATAAGCTCACACACACACACACACACACACACACACACACACACACATACACACACATACACATACACACACACACACACACACACACACACACACACACACACACACATACACGCGCGCGCTTCGTCTCTCTTCACTTGGTGTTTTATTTCTTTGTGTTTTTATGTGACAAAAGTTATGTGCGCGAGATCTCATTCATAACTGTGGGGTGGCGGGTGTACGATGATTATCCTTGTGTGATGCGTACGGTACTGTGTTGTGCTCTAACCTACCTTAACCGTACTACACCTGATTTAACTTTTACCCTAACTCAATCTTAACAGACCTTCATTAACTTGTGCGATAACCTAACGTAATCTGTAGATGAAGTTAACTTAATCTAGCTTACCAGTTTTATGGTAACCTAACTAAACCTCACCTAATCCTAGCTAAGCGTAACCAAACTATACCTAACCTAACCTAACCTAACCTAAACCTCACCTAATCCTAGTTAAGCATAACCAAACTATACCTAACCTAACCTAACCTAACCTAAACCTCACCTAATCCTAGCTCAGCGTAACCAAACTAAACCTAACCTTAAGAAACCTAACCTAACCTTAAGAAACCTAACCTAACAACGTATAATAACCCATCTCAGCATAGCCAATCTCAACCCTGTCCTAACCTGACTAAACTTAACCCTATCCTATCCTAACCATTTTAATCTATCCTAACTTATCCTATATTAACCTATCCTAACTTAACTTATCCTAACCCAACTTAACCATCCTAATCCAGTCTAACTTAATCTAACCTAACTAGTTCTAACCTAATCCTGGCTCAAACCAACCCTGACCAATACATGGCACAAGTGACGTACGTATAAGATATATAACAGGAGAGAGAGAGAGAGAGAGAGAGAGAGAGAGAGAGAGAGAGAGAGAGAGAGAGAGAGAGAGAGCGAGCGGCAGTTCACAAGACATCTCAATCGACTTATATGATGCACTTGGCAAATCCCCCCAGCTCATGTGGAGAGGTTGGGAGTACCGCCTGGATTAAGTTGACAAACAGTGCCTCATCCCTTGAGTGCCACACTATAGTGCCACTACACGGCCGGTTGTGTCCCCAGGGTGCCATTATAAGGCTACCATTATAAAGGGGGCAATCTTAGTATGCTATCACAAGGGATTATCATAGGGAACCACTACAGGATGCCACTACAAGGGTCTGAGTGCCACCAGAAGGGCCTATCAGAGTGCCACTACAGGATGCCACTAAAAAGGTAGATCTGAGTGCCACTACAGGATGCCACCAGAAGGGTCTATTAGAATGCCACTACAGGATGCTACCAGAAGGGTCTGAGTGCCACTACAGGATGCCACTACAGGATGCCACCAGAAAGGCTCTATCACAGTGCCAATACAGGACCTGAAGAAGGGGTCTATTAGAATGCTACTTTACAGGATGCTACCAGGAAAGTTACAGAGTGCCACTACAGGATTGCCACCAGAAGGCTCTATCTGAGTGCCAATACAGGATGCCACCAGAAGGGTCTGAGTGCCACTGCAGGATGCCACCAGAAGGGTCTAGCAAGTTATATACAGGATGCCACAGAAGGGCCTATCAGAGTACCACTACAGGATGCCACCAGAAGGGTCTATCAGAGTACCCACTACAGGACCACCAGAAGGGTCTATCAGAGTACCACTACAGGATGCCACTAGGTGGTCTGTCTGATACCACTACAGGATGCCACAGAAGGGTCCAAGGTGCCTACAGGATACCACCAGAAGGCTCTATCTGAGTACCACTACAGGATGCCACACAGAAGGGGTCTGGAGTGCCACTACAGAGATACCACCAGAAGGCTCTATCTGAGTGCCATTACAGGATGCCACCAGAACGATCGTTGTCACTACAGTATGCCTGAAGGATCTGAGTCACAACAGGATGCCACTAGAAGGTCTATCTGAGTATCAATACAGGATGCCACTAGAAGGTCTATCTGAGTGCCACTACAGGATGTCACCAGAAGGATCTGAGTGTCACTACAGGATGCCACTAGAAGGGTCTATCTGAGTACCAATACAGGATGCCACTAGAAGGTCTATCTGAGTGCCACTACAGTATGCCACACTAGAAGGATCTGAGAGTGTCTACAGGATGCCACAGAAGGGTCAATCTGAGTACCACTACAGGATGCCACAGAAGGATCTATCTGAGTGCCCACTACAGGATGCCACCAGAGGATCTGTCTGAGTGCCACTACAGAGATGCCACCAGAAGGGTCTATCTGTGCCACTACAGGATGCCACCACCAAGGGATCTGAGTGTCACTACAGGATGCCACAAGAGAATCTGAGTGTCACTACAGTATGCCACCAGAAGGATCTGAGTGTCACTACAGGATGCCACCAGAAGGATCTATCTGAGTGCCACTACAGGATGCCACCAGAAGGGTCTATCGGTGCCACAACAAGATGCCACCAGAAGGGTCTATCTGTGCCACTACAGGATGCCACCAGAGGGATCTGAGTGTCACTACAGTATGCCACCAGAAGGATCTGAGTGTCACTACAGGATGCCACCAGAAGGATCTATCTGAGTGCCACTACAGGATGCCAGCAGAAGGGTCTATCGGTGCCACAACAAGATGCCACCAGAAGGATCTATCGGTGCCACTACAAGATGGCACCAGAAGGGTCTATCAGAGTGCCACTAGGCTACAGGATGTCATCAAAAAGGGATATTCTAGAGTGCCACTACTCCCGGCTCCCTTTCGTGTGCCGCTCAAGTGAACAGTGTCACTGATTTCTCCCCCAGCATTTTGTACCTCAACCACCGGCCATTATGGGGACACGTCTTTGTTGCGCTTCTTCCCTTGTTTGTCCTCTGGTAGGATGTAACTGAGCACCAGTCCTTTGTACTTAAGACTGCCCTAGAAGTGTTGGGTCAAGGATGCGAACACTGAGTTCTCACATTGTACTTATGACACACGCCCTAAATTCTCACTGGATCATCTGCTTTCGATCAGTTTTCCAAATTTAACCATAGATTCGTATCCTACAAGTTACAGTCACTGTTTTCTATAAGTTAAAATATAATTAAACAATGAAGTGGGAAGCACACGAAGCTAAAACAGGTGTCCGAAGACGTTCTTCTAGAAACAATAATATTTCAGATCCTATAAACCTGTATTGAGTCTTTACTTCAGCTTGGTCCCTTGATGAGTGTTACGTGAAGGTATGGAGTTAAGTTATGGACTCAGTGTAGTTTGGGTGCTATTTTACGAGTTGATTTTGAGCGTTAGCCTGATGTTACCCGTTAGACGCATTTAAACGTCTCTTAGTTACGAGTAAAATTGTTCGTACAAATCTTAGAGAGTCCGGATGTTAGAACCATGCAGTCTCAATCACTCATCTCATTTCTTCCAGTAACTGTAGATGAAATAACAGTATCTAGTTAAGGTGAAGTGTAAGTGCAAACATTGTGCTGTTGATATGAGTAAGCAAGTTAAAATAGAAAGTCCATACAGAAGGGCTTTAAATTGTCAGTAAGAGCAAGTAGAAAACCATCCTTGCAATAGGTAACCTTACGCCACACAGACCTATCCGGGGTTGATCCTCTCCACCTGTCACAACAAAGACGGACACAATGCGGCCGTGTTCGTGGATTCAATACGTCGATCGAGCCGGATTCACTGGGGATCTTATTTACGACCCGCCGAACGTGACAGACAGATCACAAAAAGCTGTTTAGCGCAAAGGGTACTGAGCTGACCCGTCCAGCGGGACACAACGAATCAATTATCCGGCTGGAGATGGTTGTGATAAGAGGCTTTTATTACTGATAATAATAGCGGGTTGTTGGTGTTTGTGGGACGAGGTACTTGAACATACCCAATGTAAATAAGACGATCCCATGACATCGTTGGTGTGTGTAGCGGGGTGCTGATGCCAGGGGTACGATAATGGTGGTGTTAGCAAGAAAGATAGGTAGGTAGTGTCATGGAGTCAATGATATATCGGTAGATTAGTTTATTGTTAGATATATGAAAATACGAAGTGATAGATAAGTCAGTGTATATATATATATATATATATATATATATATATATATATATATATATATATATATATATATATATATATATATAATGTGTGTGTGTGTGTGTTGACAGATAAATATATTGATAGATAAAGAATCGTGTCCCTTTGAAATGATGGAGAGTAAAGGAGCAAGAAAGTGAGACAGGAGAGAGAGTTAAAACAACCAACGGTATCAACACTTGTTAGCAAAAGCCACGAACATGGTTGACTCCATCACCCAATGCACAAGAAGGACAACAAGAGGTGGTGGTAGTTACGCCTTCAACTGTTCATGGTTATTATGGACACAAAATATTGTTGTTTTTATTATTATTATTGTTATTATTATTATTATTATTATTATTATTATTGTTGTTGTTTTATTGGGACCGTACTGGGAACTGCATAACCAATGAAGTGTTGAGATCATGACACTCTCTGACACGCCATAACGCCAGGGAGGTGGGGGGACTCTGATCACAATACAGTAAGTACTCAGTCACTGACCTATCCTGGTAGAGTGTAGGGAGATCATCTTAATAAAACTGGTACTGTTATGTATTTAGTAGGTGAGGGGAAGTCGTCGCCCCCCCCCCCCTACACCTTCCAGTCTAGAAATGTATATCTATAGACTAAATCCACATTTATTTATATTTTTAAACCCAGGAGATTATTAAAGCAACTGTCAAATCTACATAAACCTGTACCTGTACAAAAAAAAATATTTCTTTTAACTTTTAAACTAAAGATTAAACATATTTCCATTAAAAAAATATTTGACGGAAAACATAACATTTGATCATAGTCACGGAACTGAAAACTTGTGTCCAGCGCGGAGAGCCCACTGACATATCAATAACAAATGCAACAATTAACATCCTCGATTTTGATAATCATGAAAATAAAAAAAAGCCTTTCTGTTAAAAAAAAAACTGCTTCATAAATAGTTAAAAAGAAAATTCACATTTTGCTCATAAAAAAAAGAAGAAAAAATCCTAAAAATTTTATTTCTATTTCTTCACCTGAAGAATAAACTGTGTCGGTAGTGCCCGGCACATCACTACAACTGTACAGTGATTTTTCATTTGATCTGTAGCTCGTTATAACAAGGTATTTCTAGCAGCTTCCTTTGCTAAAATATTACCATTGACTGTTTTCGTTATCAGCTAAGTTCTCACTTTTATTTTTATTAAGTTAACTTTATATAATACTCATTCAACAACTGAGAATAATACAGTATTTAGAAAAATTTACCCTTTATATAATTATGTTGAGAAGTGAATTGTACGTATCAGAAGATAGGGCATTGTGTACCAAAAATTTCAGAGGCGTACCATGTAGAGTGTACCAGAAATATATAAAATGTACCAAAATGGTACAAATCATCGTCATCGTCATCTTGCAATCATGATAGTCAACGTAAGAATGGGTGACAAGGCCGCCACCCAGTAGAGGGCGGCAGTGTTGCCACATAAACAATAGCAGTCACCAAGTTTTGTTAATGAGGACAACGTTGCCACAGTGGTGATCAACCTCTCTCTCTCTCTTCTTCTTCTTCTTCTTCTTCTTCTTCTTGCCTTTTTCTTTTATTTCCCCCTTCTTCTCTCTCTCTTCTTCTTCTTCTTCTTCTTCTTCTTCCTGTCTTTCTCTCTTATTTCCCCCCTTCTTCTCTCTCTCTCTCTCTCCTTCTTCTTCTTCTTCTTCTTCTTCTTCCTGCCTTTTTCTCTTATCTCTCTCTCTCTCCCTCTCTCTCTCTCTCTCTCTCTCTCTCTCTTCTTCCATTCTTTCCTCCTCGGCTCTCTCCCCTCCTTAACTCTCCCCCCCCCCAGCCTGGCAGTCATAACTCAGTGTTGGTGAGGGTAGTGTGAGGTCTGAGCATTAAAGAAGTCACCCCCGTGAAAAATGTGTTGATAGAGGACGCATCTAGTTATGTTAAGAGTCTCAGGGTGGAATGTCGATGTCACTTTTACTCTGGGAAAGTTACACGTGCACCTTTTTTTCGAACCTCGTTGTATTGTAGATTAAGAGAGTTTTGTTTTCAAGTTGCATCTCGACTACGTGAAACCCACCCAATTCGACTAGTAAAAGCCACCCATTACATGCAGTTAGTGAAAGCCACCCAATACAGCCATAAGACATCCACCACAGGCTGGTATAGGCCACCCACCACAGGCTGGTATAGGCCACCACCACAGGCTGGTATAGCCACCACCACAGGCTGGTATGGGCCACACCTACAGGTTGGTATAGGCCACCCACCACAGGCTGGTATGAGCCACCCACCACAGGCTGGTATGGCCACCCACCACTGGTATAGGCCAGCCACCCACCACAGGCTGGTATAGGCCACCACCACAGGCTGAGTATAGGCCACCCACCACAGGCTGGTATAGGCCACCCACCACAGGCTGGTATAGGCCACCACCTACAGGCTGGTATAGGCCACCCCACAGGCTGGTATGGGCCAAGCTGGTATAGGCCACCCACCACAAGCTGGTATAGGCAGCAGGCCCACCACAGGCTGGTATAGGCCCCACCACAGGCTGGTATAGGCCACCCACCACAGGCTGGTATAGGCCACCCACCACAGGCTGGTATAGGCCACCCAGGGGGTAATTAGAGTCAGCCTTGACGTGGGGCAGGTGGCCACTACAACTTGACCCAACACACCACTAAGTGTAACTGCAGCCCCTCGACCTCCCCTCCCCCTCTCATTTTCTCTCCCTCCCTCTCTCTCCTTCCGCCTATTCTTCCTCCCATTCGCTTTCTTTTTCCATCATCAGTCCTTTTTTTTCCTTTCTCTTCTCCACACCCCTTTACCTCTTGCTTTCCTTGCCATTTTTTTTATTTCCCCTTCTTCTCCCATCCCTATTCCTCCTTCTCCTCCCTAACCCCGCTACTTCTTTTCCTCCTCCTCGTCCTTCCTCACCCCGCCCTCCTCCTCGTCCTTCCTCCCCCTTCCCCCCTCCTCCCCCCTCACCCCTCTCCCCCCTCACCCCTCTCCGCCCCCCCAACTAATTCAACCTCATTATTTACGATAATTATTACGGTATTACATGCTAAATTAAACAGTCCTGTTTAATTGTAGTTATCAGTAATGGCGGACACATCCCTCGTGGAGCCACAAAAAAGTCTGGTAAAAATCCTCAGCTCACGTGAAGATTAGCCCCCTTAACTTATTTCACCTGAATAGATACCCCAATGCTACCTGGGGAGTTTAGGTTAGGTTAGGTGGATTATGTGAAGATTAGGCACCCCAGCTTTATTCACCTGATGATTAAACCCCGTTTACGCTACCTGAGGAGTTAGGTTAGCGTTTGAGTGGTTAATCTTAAGGTTAAATAATCTGGGGTGTTGATCTCATTGTGACCCAAGTCCCCTACTATTTTGTACGAGCCATTCTTCTCTGGGATGGACGTATGGACAGACGGACTGAAAGAGTACAGTACATTCCCATGGCCTCTCGGAAGAAGGCGGGGGATTAATAAGCCAAAGTGGGATAAAATATTTTAAACTTAAACTAAATATAGAGCAAAAAAGATAGATTCGTTTGGTTTGGTTTGTTTTGTTAATAGTAATATTTGGTTTACATGACTCTGGGAAACATAACACACCCCTTGACCAGTGACAGCAATTATTTTCATCAACAAACCAAAACTTTTTCTTGGACAGCTACTGTTTTCTCACCTTTTGTGAATTAATTTCTACAACTTTTTACATAATATATATAAATTCTATTTCGACATCAGTATTTTCGAATATATTTTCAGTAGAGGTAGGTGTAGTGACGTCACAAAACACGCTTGGTTTGTTTACATTCGACGAGGTGGACGATGGATCCCTCACGTCCGCCAGGGACATACCAGCATATTTTCACTTATACGGTATATTTTATATTTTACCACACGGGTCCGTACAATAGGTGATAATTATATAGACCAGTAATCTGTAGTGCAGCACCACAAGGTTACCTCTGATGTGAGCTACAGTACCAGGATTTATATAAATTATCTCTCACAACACAACCAAAGGTTTCTTGGGGCATTAGACATAAAGTAACCTGCTGGGTATATGAGCGGTACCGTGCCGTGTCCAGCCCCGAGCAAAACAAAATCGTTAACTACTATTAAGTCTTCATAGTTTATAATTCAATAATTTATGTGCTCTGTTGATCTCTAAATTTATATAATTAACCAGTACACAGTAATGCAGTGTGAAGGAGACGCTTGTCTGAACACCGAAGAGGCATAAATTCCTATAATGTATATAAGGAGAAAAGCGAGGCTTTGATAAATAGACAGAGACAGAAGGATTTGGAAAGGAAGATCGTTCTTTTTTTTTATTCTTGCTTTACAAAGTTAGTCATCGCCCTTTTCGCTTTAGTTGAAGCCGTCCACTGAACGTTAGTGAAAGTCAACTCTGTTTCCATATAATGTTGACTCTGGCATTGAAAATATATGTCATTGTAAGTACATTCAGACAAGTTTGGCTGTATAAGTAATTTTCCTTTTAAAATACGATGTCATCCTATGCCCGTTAGGTTTAATTACCTGAGAATCACCTGTTGATTACCTACCCTAGCTTATATCACCTGTTGATTTACCAGCCCAGCCCAGCCCAATCCTTACTTGCTTACACACTGAACAGGACACTAACTTAAAATCAACTCCCACAGCCTTATAGTAAACGTCTTGCAATTTTTTATTTATTTTTTTTGTATAATTCTGTAATCCATTGTCTTCTGCTGTTGTGTATATTATGTTGGTTGCTTTAGCGTTATATCCCCTTGTATAGTGCCTGTAGACCCAATACACCCACCAGTGAAATACTGTGGTTAGGTTACGTTTAGTTTAGTTAGGTTAGGATAAGTTTGGTTAGCTTTAGGTTAGGTTAAGTAAGGTTTGGTTAAATAAGGTATGGTTAGATTAGGTTAGGCTCGGTTAAATAAGGTTACGTAAGGTTTTGTTGATTTTGGGAAGGTTAAGTAAGGTTAGTTTAAGTAAAATTTGCTTAAGTTAGGTTAAGTAAGGTTGGATTACGTTAGCTTTGGTTGGGTGGAAAACCCTGGCCGTGTTGGTGGTGACAGGCAGTTCGATCCACCGTGTGTAAACAAACCTTCAGAGGCTCCCTGACGTCACCTGCAACCACACTTTACGTTTTTTTGTTTTTCCTGTTGCATATTGCAGTTTACAGATGGATGGCATTAGACACACACACACACACACACACACACACACACACACACACACACACACACACACACACATGCATGAGACAGGGAAAACCCACTAAATGGAGAGGTTTAGAATAAGACGAAATAAGTAATAACCTTTTAACTATAATGACTTTAAGAAATTACCACCAATAGCAGTAACATGCGACTAAAATAATAATGTTAATGAATTTTACTGCAATTTTAAGTAAGTAAATGATGAGAAATTAAGAAAAACACATTACAAAAACAGAATCAAAACAAGGGAGAAAAACATATGAGTCGCGCGGCGCGTGTGTCTGTGTGTGTGTTTTGTATCAGTCGTGGGGAGGTGTGACGTCATTACACTCCCCCACCCCAACACTCCACTGCCATCCAACGACAGGGGTTTGCGTCAGGCGATGATGATTGCCCTTACTGGTGATGCCTTTTATGCCTATTGGTGGTTTTCGTGATAATAATAATACTGTAATGGTATTAATAATAATAATGATAATAGGAACAATAATAATGATTAGAAACACAGAAATTATATCTGTAATATCAATTATGTTGAGTAATAATAATGAAAATACAAATCATACTTAATAACCTTGAAAATGATACTAAGGACAAAACATGAATTATGATCATGAAGGTCAATTGATATTATCACTTATAATATAAATTTTAAATACTGTATTATGATAATGATAATAAATTCGAATGAAAGTGGGTCCCATAAATGTGACTGCTCGTTTGGGACACAGTACTGGTTCACGAGGACTAGACCACCTCACTGGCCTAACCTCTATAGTGAGGTACCCGTTTACAGCTGGGTGGACCGAGTGCCCTGGGATTGAACCAGATACCCTTAGGACAGGAGGTGACGGTCGTATCCACTCGTCTGCCACACTTCATATTAGTTATATACATTAATGTTAATGATAATTATAATAGAGGTAAAAATTATATAATAATAATGATGATAATATTAACCTATTAAGTGGTGACGGTTTTTCTCAGCTGAATAAAATCGTCTGATTTTAACTAAAATGGAGCATCTACGTACGACACTACTCCTTCAAGGGTTAATGATTACGAAGACCCATACAGTGATGGTAACACGGCGCCATTCAATCAACAGGGTGCCGTCTACATGTGTGAGGGTTGGCGACCACGACCCTCCAGTCCTAATGTTTACAGGCAGTCTCGCCAGTCTTCCCACATTTTGTATCTCTGCCGGACTACTGCATTTAATTTCCTCCATCCTTGTCTCTGTCTTCCCCCGCCCTCCTACCTCTAATTTTACTCATTAATGTCTCTGCCAGTTTTACACATCCTTAATTCGAATCCCTCCCCCTCCAAGCTTATTTCACCTGGTAAGCATCCTAACACTATTTGGGGGTTCAGTTTAGCTTTGGTTAGCGCTAGGGTGGTTGCTTTTAAGGTGAAATAAGGCGGGGGTAATGTTTGGGTGATCCCCTGATTCTATGGCAAAGTAAGTTTAATGTATTACTTTATCTTTCTTTTTTTTTCAAACTTCACAATAGAGACAAAATTCTCTCTAAACCTATAAAGCTCGAGATTCTCGTATTAAAGACACCGTTCCTAGTTCATCATCTCTTCAGTATCCGTCCATTTTCATAATGTGTACTTCAGTTTTCATTTTATTTACGGTTATGTGTAATACATCTCTGCCAGGATGACATATTATAGTGTTTTATAAAATAGATGCACTCTAAAAGCTCCTGACTTTTTTGTTACTATCAAAAGTACTTTCTTTTTTTTTAATCACTGGGAAGGGTTCCTTTATAGTACACAAATTTACAGTATTTATTTTAATCAAACATACAGTAGGTTCGATTCCAGCCAGGTCGTTTTAGAAATTCTGCTGGAAGCTTATTAACCTCACAAGCATTATCACCTTTCATTTTGCTCACAGCTGCCTAGCTCCTGTCTCCAAATTTGATCTATATTTAGTTTTCGTTTCTTTCCCAGACTGTCATTATTTTTACTTTCTTCTGTTTCACACAGTCCTATATTATCATCTACCTTTTATTGTTCAGCCCCATTTGTGTTATTTTTATCTGGGTCTTTATCTGTTATCAAACTATATTTCCCTGTAGTTGTTCCTCCTGCCATTATCTGTTATCTCCATTGAATATATTCGTTCTTTTATCTATGTCAGCCAGATATTTTTTCGCTAGGATAATCATGTCCCTTAAGTTCCCCCACTCTGATAATGTTTCTTAGTCTCGCCTCCAGTCTGTCTTAGGTACATCTTATTTTGGTTTAACGCGATTATATATTTTTGTTTTCTTTTCAAACCTATTTCTTTCCTGACAACATATTTTCATCTTGCCGTGCTCGGGGTATTTTAATGTATAAAGACGCCTCGTTTGGTGTTGAAATAAATACTTTGCAATAATCGCCGTTGTAACCATCATTCATCACACACCACCACAGCTGACACCACTATCCATTGTATACCATCAATACCGCTACCAACACCAACACTACCAGAACTACCACCAACACCATCACCATCCATCACACACTACCATCATCACCACCATCCATCACACACCGAGCCTCATACATCACCACTACAATACATCTTCGAAAGTATCCTCAAAAAAAAAAAAGGTCTCGCCCAATATGAACCTTCCCTGAAGAAGTCATCAGAGCAAGTCAATATCTAGGTGGGGTCCTGAGGCAAATTGTTGTCACGTGGTGGTCTTTCTTAACGAGGTTTTCCTCCCCCTCCCCATAAACTCGTTATGGGGCGTTAAGGGGTGTGGCCTACCCATTAAAATCCGCGCCCCAAGACAATAGAAAACGAGCGTATGTAAACAAAGGCAGAGTGGGGGATGGGGAGAGAGAGAGAAGACAAGGAGGGGCGAACGAGAAGAGAGAGAGAGAGTGATGGAAGGAAGCGTAATTAGATAAGGCAGAGAGGTCACGGGTAACAAGAGAGAGAGAGAGAGATTGCAGTACAGGTTTGTGTCATTCGTGTGTTCTTTCTTCTGTGTTATGTTTATCGTCTGTAGTTCTCTCCTTCATGTATTACCTCCACCTGAGGCTTTATTCTCTACAATTTCCCCCGATTCTTCTCTATTTTCTCCTTTTCTGCTTCCTCCTCTTCCTCTTAGCCTTATTCTCCTCATTTCCTCCATCTCCTAACCTTTTTCATCTTCATTTCCACCTCCTCACTTCCTCCCCACCTCTATCACACCTCCTCCTCACCTTCTCTTCATTTTCTCTTCTTCCTCCTCCTCAATCTGCATTTAACCTTACTGTTTCTTCTTTCTTTCCTTCCTTATCCCTGCCCACCCTCCCCCGGTTCCTCCCCCCACGCCCCACCACCACCCTTCCCCCCACCACCACCCTTCCCCCCACACATGTCGCCCCCTGTGTGTCATCGGTCGACGTGACATGACTAAATATATGAGCCTCTCCTACCTCCTTCCCCCATGACCCACGCCAGCCCATAACCCACACCAGGTAGTAGGCAGCTACCAAACAGGGAGGTACTACCGCCTGGGAAGATATTGGAAGCATAATGTGTTGTCTAATGGTAGACCCTGCTGCCATATGGCCTCACGAAAATTGTGACCAAGTCCCAGGTTGCTGATCTGATTTTCTGCCTCATTTACACACAATTGCAGGGTCTCAACTGTTTCTCTTACCATTGACAACACAACATACTGTACATATATTGTTTCTCACTATTGATCTTTTTTTTAGTTTTGTATTTATGGTTCTTTATTATTATTATTATTATTATTATTATTATTATTATTATTGTTATTATTATTATTAATTTTACTATTATTATTATTACAGTTATTATTATTATTATTATTATTTTATTTTTATTTGTTATAAATTTTATTTACTATGAATTATTATTATGATTATTATGATTTATTATTATTATTATTATTATTATTATTATTATTATTATTATTATTATTATTATTATTATTATTATTATTATTATTATTATTATTATTATTATTATTATTATTCCAGCGCAGCGACTGTGCTGGTTGGGCTAATCCCGTAAAAACAAAAATCACATGATTCACTCCAGGCCATAATCCACGCCAGTCTGTGACCCACACCAGTCCATGACCCACACCAGCCCATGACCCACACCAGCCCACCACCATGACCCACACCAGCCCATGACCAACACCAGTCCATGACCCACACAAGTCCATGACCAACACCAGCCCATGACCAACACCGGTCCATGACCCACACCAGCCCATGACCAACACCAGTACCCCAACACCACCCCATGACCACACCAACCCATGCCAACACCAGTCATGACCCACACCAGCCCCGACCACCCAGTCTGCACACCAGTCCATGACCCACACCAGCCCATGACCAACACCAGTCCATGACCCACACCAGCCCATGACCACCCACCCACACCAGCCCATGACCAACACCAGTCTATGACCAACACCAGTTCATGACCAACAACAGTCCATGACCAACACCAGCCCATGACCCACACCAGCCCATGACCCAACAGTCCACCCACACCAGTCCATGACCAACACCAGTCCATGACCCACACCAGCCCATGACCACACCAGTCCATGACCAACAACAGTCCATGACCAACACCAGCCCATGACCCACACCAGCCCATGACCAACACCAGCCCATGACCAACACCAGTCCATGACCCACACCAGTCCATGCCCAACACCAGCCCATGAACACCAGCCCATGACCAACACCAGTCCATGACCCACACCAGTCCATACACCAGTCCATGACCCACACCAGTCCATGCCCCATGACCCACACCAGTCCATGACCCACACCAGTCCATGACCCACACCAGTCCATGACCCACACCAGTCCATGACCCACAACAGTCCATGACCCACACCAGTCCATGACCCACACCAGTCCATGACCCACACCAGTCCATGCCCAACACCAGTCCATGACACACACCAGTCCATAAACCAACACCAGTCCATGACCCACACCAGTCCATGACCCACACCAGTCCATGACCAACACCAGTCCATGACCCACACCAGTCCGCAGTCCATGACCAACACCAGTCCATGACCACCAACAGTCTATGACCAACACCAGCCCATGACCAACACCAGTCCATGACCCACACCAGTCCATGACCCACACCAGTCCATGACCCACACCAGTCCATGAACCACACCAGTCCATGACCAACAACAGTCCATGACCCACACCAGCCCATGACCAACACCAGTCCATGACCCACACCAGCCCATGACCCACAACAGTCACCCACACCAGTCCATGACCCACACCAGTCCATGACCCACACCAGTCCATGACCCACACCAGTCCATGACCCACACCAGTCCATGACCCACACCAGTCCATGACCCACACCAGTCCATGACCCACACCAGTCCATGACCCACACCAGTCCATGACCCACACCAGCCCATGACCCACACCAGTCCCATGACCCACACCAGTCCATGACCAACACCAGTCCATGACCCACCAGCCCATGACCCACACCAGCCCATGACCCACACCAGTCCATGACCCACACCAGCCTGACCAACACCAGTCCATGACCCACACCAGTCCATGACCCACACCAGCCCATGACCCACACCAGCCCATGACCCACACCAGCCCATGACCCACCACCAGCCCATGACCCACCCCACAGACCCACACCAGTCCATGACCCACATCAGTCCATGACCCACACCAGTCCATGACCAACACCAGTCCATGACCCACACCAGTCCATGACCCACACCAGTCCATGACCCAACACCAGTCCATGACCCACACCAGCCCATGACCCACACCAGTCCAGACCCACACCAGTCCATGACCCACACCAGCCCATGACCAACACCAGTCCATGACCCACACCAGCCCATGACCCACACCAGCCCATGACCAACACCAGTCCATGACCCACACCAGCCATGACCCACACCAGCCCATGACCCACACCAGTCCATGACCCACACCAGTCCATGACCAACACCAGTCCATGACCCACACCAGCCCATGACCAACACCAGTCCATGACCCACACCAGTCCATGACCCACACCAGCTTATGACCAACACCAGTCCATGACCCACACCAGATGACCAACACCAGTCCATGACCCACACCAGCCCATGACCAACACCAGTCCATGACCCACCTTATGACCCACACTCCCTAACCCCTACCTCTATTCCTCCCCATTCCCCCCCCGACTACATGAGGCATCCCACGCTAAAATAAACTTCGTGCAACGTTGAGCGGTTTATTTGGCAGTTAGCAATAAACCGGGGGTCAGAGGAGAATTGTTCCTGCATTGTGATGGAGTCTAAAGTGAAATAGTAGTTGTAGTTGGGGATAATAATGGTAGTGGTGGTGGTTGTGATAAGGGGAAGTTAGAGGCCATTAAAAAGTTGTAATAGTAAAAATGATGGAGGTAGTTGTAGTAATAGTAGTAGTAATAATAGTAGTGGTCGTAGTTGTAGTACTAATGATAGTAGTGGTAGTAGTAATAGTACAGTAGAAGTAGTGTTAGTAGTAGCAATGGTAGTAGTGGTACTTTTAGCAGCAGCACCAGTAGTAGTAGGAGGAACATTATAATATAAAAAAGATGCGTTTTTTTTATGAAATTATCAGGGATGCAGACCATTAGTACCCGGATTAGCCTAACTGGCTCTTGACTCACACACTGTGACCCGGACTCAATACCCGCTTAGGTTGGATGTGAGAAGTTTGTTGTGCAGGGATTGACTCTACTGAACATTGCACTTTTTCCGGGTACTGCAGCTGCCTCCTGTACCAAACATTGGATCCATTGGATGATGACTCATTGAACCTATAGAGACACCATTTAGTCTTAGAGCTATCTGGTATCATCATCATCATCATTAGAGCGGTACCGCTCTTGCCTCGCAAGCGAGATGTCACGGGTTCGATTCCCGGGCCGGTGGAAAGTTGTTTGGACACACTTCCTAGCCCCCTTGGTCCCTGTTCACCTAGCAGTAAAGTAGGTACCTGCTGTAAATCGAAAAGTTGCGAATTCGTATTCAGGGAAAGTTGTTGGAGCCTCCAATAACTTGCTGACAAAAACCTATGACTTCAGGCTTCTACGCCCTTGACAAAAAAACCATGACCCTTCAGGCTTCTATGCCGTTAACTCATGAGACATAAAGGCAAGCATGAACTTAGCATTCTTCCCAGATGGGCGCTGTAAGTGCTCCTGCGCTTCACCTTGCACAGGATGTAGGAGGGAGAAAAAAAAACCATCATCACAACCATCATCATCGTCGTCATAATCGTTAACCATTGACGTAAATGGGTACCTAACTTTACATTTGGGGAAGTGAAGGATGTCAATTACAGTGCTAACCACTACGCTGCCTCCTTGTGTACCAAAGGCTAATGCAGTGTTCTGTGTCTGTACTTTAACCTAGCCGAACTTAATCTAACCTAAATTTAACCAAATAAAATCTAACTTAACCTATCCTTATCTAATCTCACCTAACTTTTGTTTAACATTAACCCATATTAGAACAGAAATACAACTGAACACTGATGTGTAGATGATTTGGTTCTAGGTCCCTGGGGAGCTGGGGCTAAGACACACTAACAGCATCACCCTCCTCCTCCTCCCATCCAGATAGTCATACAAAAAGAGATCCCATATTGTAACGCCACTTTTATTGTCCTGTCACTATAAAGGAATTACTGTACCTTTACTTTGTGTATGTTTTTATTTATACTATTTTATTTTAATAATATTTGATGATGAGTAATAGCGTTCATTTCGTGTACTGTAGAAGCTCTCAAGGAAGAAGTGTGATCAAGGATAGAACGAGAATTTTCCATAACTACTTTTTTTAATTCTCTCCCTCCCGCCATCCCCCCCCCCTCCTTCTCTCCCTCATACCTCAGTGACGCCCTTAGTACCTCCTTAGGGTGGCGTCATCAGGTGCTCATGCAATATCCTGTGGTCGACGAAGGCCTGAGGGGGAGATTGTCAGGGTAGTGAAGGACCTGTCTGACGAGGTGTCGACTGATTCTACACCTACCTGGACTTCCCTAAACCCACCTGGACCTACCCACACCCACCTGGACCTACCCACACCCACCTGGACCTACCCACACCCACCTGGACGTATCTACACCCACTTTATCTACACCCACTTGGACTTACCTACACCCACTTGGACTTAACCTACACCCACTGGACTTTTCACCACTGGACCTACCCACACCCACCTGGACTCTACACCCACACACCCACTTGGACTTACCTACGCTCACCTGGACCTACCCACACCCACCTGGACCTACCCACACCCACCTGGACGTATCTACACCCACTTGGACTTACCCACACCTACCTGGACCTTCCCACACCCACCTGGACCTACCCACACCCACCTGGACCTACCCACACCCACCTGAACCTACCCACACCCACCTGGACCTACCCACACCCACCTGGACCTAACTGCACCCTTCCACATACTGTACATACATACATACATACACATAAGAACATAAGAATGGAGGAAACTGCAGCGGGCCTATTGACCCATACTAGGCAGTCCCGTTTATAGCCAACCCCTATTGCTCATATAAGCATCCAACCTATGTTTGAAGCTATTCAGCGTTTTCGAGTTAATGATGATAATTGGTAACTTGTTCCACTCATCCACTACTCTGTTTCCAAACCAGCGTTTACTAATTTCACGCCGAAATCTAAATTTGTCTAATTTAAAACCATTGTTACGAGTTCGCTCCTGGTTGGATCGTTTGAGTACCTTTGTAATGTCCCCTTTGTTTAACCCTGACTTCCATTTATACACCTCTATCATGTCGCCCCTCACTCTACGTCTCTCGAGGGAGTGGAAATTAAGATGCTTTAACCTGTCTCTGTATTCAAGGTTCCTAATGCCCGGGATTAGTCTTGTCATTCTCCTCTGGATTCTTTCCAATGATTCTATATCCATTCTGTAATATGGTGACCAGAACTGAACTACGTAATCCAGGTGAGGTCTCACAAGCCCTAGATATAATTTTAAGATCACCTCGCTAGTCTTGTAACTAACACTCCTTTGTATGAACCCAAGTACTTTATTAGCCTTGTTACGAGCAAAAACACATTGTTTATTTGGCTTAAGATTCCTACTTATCATTACTCCTAAATCTCTCTCGCAATCGGATTCCACAATGGCATCGTTGTTCATCTGGTAACTGGTTTCCCTGTTTACATCATCTATACTGAGTACTTTACATTTGTCCACATTGAATTTCATCTGCCATTTTTCCGACCATTCGAAAAATTTGTTTAGATCTTCCTGTAGTTTTGCAGAGTCCTCGTCAGATTTAATTACACGTCCTATTTTAGTGTCATCAGCAAATTTACTTATGTTGCTGTCTATGCCGATATCTATGTCGTTTATGTATATAATAAATAATAATGGTCCAAGTACTGAGCTTTGGGGAACTCCTCTAGTGACGTTGCTCCAATGCAATTTAGTGCCGTTTATGCTCACTCGCTGTTTCCTGTCCCGTAACCACGCCCTAATCCATTTGAGGATATTACCTTTGATGCCATGCGCTTCTACCTTTCTAATCAGTCTTTCGTGGGGGACTCTGTCGAAGGCTTTGCTAAAGTCGAGATATACCACATCATAATTGTGCCCCTCGTCCACCGATTCGAAAACTGATGAAAAGAATGTGAATAGATTAGTTAGACATGAACGCCCGCTTGTGAAGCCATGTTGGGAATCATTGATCAACTTGTGCTTCTCCAGGTGGTTTCGAATAGAGTTTGAAATAATTGATTCTAGTAATTTACCTACTATTGATGTTAGACTGATTGGGCGGTAGTTAGAGGATAGTGATCTATCCCCCTTCTTGAAAATTGGTATTACATTCGCTATCCTCCAGGATACTGGCACGACACCTGTTTTTAATGACATGTTAAACAACTTTGCTAAGGGCATACTAAGCTCATCCTTACATTCCTTTAATACTCTGGCAAATATCTCATCGGGACGAGGTGACTTATTAGGCTTCAGTTTGTCTATTTGCTTATTAACATCGTTACTAGTCAATACTATCTCCCTTAATTTGTTTTCTTCACTATCTCTGAATAGAGTCTGTGCCTCGGGTATCATGTTTAAATTTTCTGTGGTGAAAACTGTTGAAAAATATTTATTCAGATTATTGCTCATTTCTCCGTCGTTATCAGTTAGCTCGCCGGTATCTGAACGTATTGGTCCAATCTTATCTCGTGTTTTAGTTTGATACATTTGGTAGAATCCTTTGGGGTTTGTTTTCGCCTCCCCTGCTACCTTCAGTTCATAGTTCCTCTTGGCTTTTCTTATCTTGGTCTTAACCCTACCGGCCAATACCTTATAATACTCCGGGAGGTAAAATTCGCCACGATTTGTCCTTCTACCTATAGCCTTCCTTTGGCCAATAATGTTCTTTAAATAATTATTTATCCATTTAGGGTCATTGTTGTCTGATCTGAGTTTTTTGTATGGTATGTTCTGCCTTTGTGCATTAAGTAACTCGTTATTTAAATTGTCGTGGAACTCTCCACTCGGCAATCTCAGATCTCGTTATCAGGTCGGTGTCATCTTGGTTCACATCCAAGTGTGATACCCCCTCTCTCAGCTGCCTCTTTAAACTATCAAAGTTTGCCCTTCTGAAATCTGGGAGTTTAATGGAATTCCCTTTATGTCTGGCCTGAAAATCTAACTGGAATCTAATTTCTTTGTGATCGCTGTTTGCAAGTTCGTTCCCTGCCTCGACATTGCTAATGGGGTTTTCTCTGTTCGACAGAACTAAATTGAGTATATTATTACCCCGGGTGGGTTCGGTTATATGTTGACTTAGGAAACAGTCCTGGATCGTTTCGAGGAAATCCTCTGATACTGAGTTACCCGTAAGTTCAGTCCAATCTATGTGGCCAAGGTTAAAATCGCCTACTATACAGACTTTGTTGTGTATGGAAGCCCTGCGCATTTCATCCCAGATAAGTCGCTCATTAACTCTTATCAAGATTGGGAGGTCTATATATTACTCCTATGATTAATTTTTCCCTACCGTCGATTAATTCTATCCAAATTGTTTCTGTATTCCGCTCGGTTTTTATTTCCTTATTTATTTCGCACTTCAGATTATCCCTGACATAGATGGCTACTCCGCCTCCTTTCCTGGACGGCCTATCAGTATGGAACAATTTGTAATCCGCAATTTGGTATTCGACAGGTAACTCACGTGAGTCTAGGTTGACCCATGTTTCAGTGAATGCTATTATATCGATTTTTTCGGTACATACCAAGGCCCTAATATCATCCATTTTGTTTCTCATGCTTCTACTGTTCGCGTAGTAGACATTTAAGTTAGTCGTGTTCTGAGTCCTCCCTTTACCGCGTTTAGGTTTAAATTCCCTGTCTAATTTAGTTTTGTCATCATTCCTAACACTATTTCCCTGTAATCTTTCACTTGGTTTACCCGCTACCACTGGTCTCCTCTACCCCCGTGCTCTTATGCTCCCCTAGCAGTTTAAAGACTTCCATATCTTTTGAACTGCCCCCTCTAGAGACCCAGCCAGGGTTGCCACCCCCTCCCGAGACAGGTGTACCCCATCCCTAGCATAAAGGTCCCTTCTGCCGTAGAAGTTGTCCCAGTTGTCAATGAATGGGACTGATATTGACTTGCAATATCCGTCAATACGGCCGTTGACACCAACTGCCCTTGAAAACCATTCATTGCTAACCCTCCTTCTAGGCAGGACACCACATATGATAGGGATCCCTCCCTTAGACCTAATACGATCTATAGCTGTCTTGAACTTATCAAGAAGCTCTTCACTCCTACACCCGCCAATATCATTGCCTCCTGCACTGAGGCAGATAATGGGTTTGTTCCCATTACCAGACAAGATATTGTCCATCCTGTCAACTATATCCCCCACCCCAGCCCCTGGCAAACACACCCTCATCCTATTTTTATTTTTACCACAAAAGGCTCTGTCCATGTACCTTACCTGTGAGTCACCAACAATTAACGTTTTTCTACCTTCCTTGTCATCCCTGTCCCTGACTGTAGTAACGTCCATTTCGTCTATCAAGGGACTGAACGAGTTGGTACACTTAGCTGTTGTTGTCGTTGTTGTCGTAGCCTTGGTATTTTTCTTCCCCACCAGTTTGGTCGTCCCTCTCCTCACAACCTTCCATTCCCCAGAGTTATCGTCATTCACCGGCTTTCCTTGTCCCGTTTCTTCCTTCAGCGTTGCTATCAAGTTTTCTAACTCTAATTTCAGGGTTTTTTCCTTGGATTTCTGTAACTCTGCCCACAGAAGGGCGTAACCCCGTTCACCAGTAGCACTAGCCATATCTGATAATTATCCCCGGGAGCAGAGCTAAGCACCTGTTCATATACACCTATGGCAACCTGTGGTGTAATTGTCAGCATGCTCGCCTCGCAAGCGAACGGACCTGGGTTCGATCCCCGGGCAGGGTGAAACTATGGGCAAGTTTCTTTATGCCATTTGCCTCTATCTACCCAGCAGTAATTGGGGACCTGGATGTTAATTGATTTGCGGATCGTATTCCGGGGTAATGATTAGCCACTGCAGTTAGCGAGTTGTCCGGTTATTTCGGACTAAGCCTTGACACTGGGCCATGCAGCTCGTTATCTCAGGTGTGGTTGTTGTGTTGGCGACAGCTTCTACACCTTAAACAAATTCACGCCTAGGTGGCCCTTGGGCCGGCCATCCTCGATTTCGAGGGGCTTCCATTATACACCTACACCTTTCAATATCAAGATATTCACCTATAACCACATCCATCCACGCCCACTTGCCTACCATCAACACCTACCTGAACCCACCTACACCCGTCCATACACACCCACCCACTGTCCAGGTACACTCCCTCTACCCCTTCAGTGACCGTGATCAACACACTTAATTAACACTCTAGCGTCAATACACAGAGGTCACTTAAGTGTTTGGGTAACCCTCAAGGTTGACTGACCCATCCACACACACTCTCAAGCCGAACTTCCCCAAACTTGGACGTTCATAAGCTAAACACATCATTATCTCGCCAGCAACGTACCCGGCGTGTGTTTCAGTCTCTTACATTAACCTTTAACATCATCTACAGTTTCAGGTCGACGTGTCAGGGGTAAAAGAATCACTTGTATTATATATATTTATTATCAAAATACTTCATTAGTTGGCCACATTTGTACCTGAGTCATGTTCTTAAGCAAGACACATCACTGTTTCACCAGTATTATACCACAAACGCAGTGCCGACTTCTACAGTATATCGAGGTTTACCATACAATTTGACCCACTTTTATAAGTAAATATGTTCCAGGCTCTTGCTTAAGCTTGTGACAGGAAAAGTTAGTCGAATTATCAAGATTAAAGGAAACAATTATTGAGTCATTCTTAAGTTTGGATGTTACTAACAGACTCACCACACCACTAGGGTAATGTGCAGTATCTAACATGTATATCACGAACTTCTTTAAGTCTTTCACATTCTATAAAATTGTGATTCATAATACAAGTTCCTTAGTTTCTTAAAAGTAAAAAAAAAATACGGGTAGTCCCCATAAGAGGTTCACGGCGCCATAAGCTCGTTGAACAGGCTTTGTGTGAAATATAACAAGAGTCTAAGACTGCTTTTAGTGTCCTGGTGGTCTAGAGGTCGCGTTCCCCGGTCACAGTCGTGGGTCGTGGGTTCGAATCCTGGCGGGGTGAGGTGTTGATTATATGTAGAAGTCCGCGTGGATTTACAATATATATATATATATATATATATATATATATATATATATATATATATATATATATATATATATATATATATATATATATATATATATATATATATATATATATATATATATATATATATATATATATATATATATATATATACGCAATATTACCCGGTTTCACTCGGGTTAGGTATAAGCTGTACAACGTTGACCGTAACAGTTTGCCTTCCCTGACACGGGTAACCACCTCCCGTCGCCGTGGTGATATCTTAGTTCTTGCCTGGACCACCCAGGGGTCCGTGGTCAATAGTAATACCAAGGTGCACAACCTTGGGACCCATGTAATATGTGTAAAGTTTTGGATATCTCACTGCTTCCGTCTTGGAGCTATGGCTGGAACAGATAGACACACCCTCAGACAGAGATATCCTTTTATTATTATTATTATTTGCGTTATATTTAAGAGTTGTCATTTCAGGTGTACGAATGACATTGGTTTTTACCCCCCCCCCCCCCCACACACACACTTATATAAAAATGACACAATGATTACCAACTGTGTATTGCATATTGACATAGCAACCCTTAGGAGACAATGTTAAGATAGAGAATCTTTAGGAAAAAAATTTGGACAGCAACAAGTTTCTTTTCTGTGAGTACACTACATTGATCATGGCCTTTAGAAGCATAACGCTTATTAATTGTGAACTGATTCTTGAGGGAGCTGCAAGCTTACTTCTGGAGTCAGGTGGCAGGCTACCATAACTCGACATCTTCGCCCAGCCTTGTGTAGAGGGCGTGGATGTGGGTGGCCAACATTGTCTTGGTTTTTCCTCCGAGTCTGTTGATGTCCCTCTAAGGTTTATTATTGAGAGGAACAACACGATTTAACTTATGATAAAATGTCCCCAGGCAGCGAGCGTGAGTTTTACCATCGCTCCTTTGTTGTAGCTCTTGCATTGTGAAGGATCTTAAAGACTTCATTAGTCGTGTGTTTGTGATAGGTTTTCCCTCTCACCCAAGCTGTACACGTTAGCTTGTGTCACCGAGCATCATTATACACTATTGTATGACTGTTCTTTGTTATGAAACCTGTTACGACGTCATACACCTTCGTGAATCCTCGCCCACTTTATCAGAGATGGACTAAAACCACCGTCCTCTCTTGTGTACGAGAATGTGGAGATAATAATGTGATCGATGCAATAGTTTTATCTTCTTTTAACAGACTAGAAATTACCGGATGATTGAATACGGATTATGTAACTCATTGCCTTCACGATTAGTACACATGATTATAAAGAGAGAGAGAGAGAGAGAGGAACTTATGAAGTGGACATCTCCTGACGGTGACTCCGATGACAGTTCGGGTGTTTCTCCTCTACTGACGAGGTCACTGAGGAAGCATTATCCTCTTCTTATTTTACGCATAAAAGACTTAATTGAGACGAAATTATTTACCCCATAATTGGAAATATAAGAACGCATTTGCTTTGTTGACGTCAGCTAAAGCAAAAACAAAACGTCTTAAACGAGACTTGAGACTCTACCTTAACTTGAAACGCTCATTTAACATCAATTATGTCACACAACGGACCACCTGAAGAGTAAGCACCCCAGTTTATTTCACATGATTAAACACGCTAACCTAACCTATCCCAACACCCTATGTAGCGTTAGGATGTTTAATCATTAGGGGAGATGATCTGGGGTGCCCAATTTCCAGGTGATCCCATAATAGTAACAAAGAGAATCTTCTATAAACACACTGTAGAGGCTGAGTTACACCAAACTCCCTCGTGTCATTAGTGGAGTCACACTACAAGTACTCACCTGCCAGCCTTCGTGACGATCATCTCAGTTCCCAGCTCGTTAAACTCATCCCAGAGGGCCTTCATCTCCAGACTCGCTGACACATTGATCAACTTAGCGTGCAGCGGCTTCTTCTGGTGCTGTTGCTGCTGCTGCTGTTGCTGCTGGTCCTGCTGTTGTTGTTGTTGGTGGTGGTGCTGGTGATGGGTCTTCTCCGAGAGGGTCATGGGCTCCTCCTTGTGGTCTTTAAGGGGGGATCGAGGGGTACCTGGACGTGTCTTTCCAAGCGCCCCTCCTCCTCCTTGGTGGGTAGGGGGACAGGTTAGCTGGGTTGGGTAGCCGCCTCCGCCTGTGTATTCATCTCTGCCTTTACCCGCCGCCAGGAGACATGCTGTAGGGAAGAAAGACTACGGTCTGAGTGATGCTGTGAGGAAGACAGTATACGGTCTGGATGGGCATAACACAGCACAGTCAGGGAAGAGAGAAACAGGTGTGGAGAGCTAGAAAAAGAGAAGAAAATGAGCAGAGTGAGAGAATTGATGAAGCATAAATAGGTTAATCTTGAGCAGTATTTTTGTACTGTTACCATTTTAATAATTCAGTACCTGTGCTTGTACCTGTACCTGTATCTGTACCTGTACATGTATCTGTACCTGTACCTGTACCTGTACCTGTACCTGTACCTGTACCTGTACCTGTACCTGCACCTGTACTTGTAACTAACTACACCTGTACCAATGATACTCATTTTTTTTTACACAGTTATGTGTCCATGATTGTTATTAACAGGACAAGTCAGAGGAGATGACACGTTTGTATATCCTCCGTCCATAAGTGTATAACAAGAGTTAATGTGAATTGTTGTGGTACCGTTAACTTGGGAGTTTTACTTAGAGTAAATAATTGACTTTGATACATTTAAGAGACAAATGACTGCGATACTAGTCCTGCGCTGAGCTGTGCCACTAGTACTGTGCTGAGCTGTGCTAGTAGTACTGTGCTAAACTATGCTACTAGTACTTTGCTGAGCTATGCTACTACTACTGTGTTGAGCTATGCTGCTAGTACAGTGCTGATCTACACTGTAGGTCACTTGTGCTGAGTTAAGCTAAAGCCCAGACTACCAGTGGTAGTACACTGTGGCATCAGCTAGGCAGCCGTGTATTTGTTTTCTCAGTGTGGTGGAGCAAGCAAAGGCTCGTCAGCGTTGCAAGAAAAACACAGCTTCTTGTAACAGTCAAGCGTGGAGAGCCTGACTCCATAATTAATGTAACAAAAATAAGCAACGCCCTCGCTTCCCTCCCTCCCGTAACACAACACAACGGCCCTCGGCTGCCTGGCTAGCGGCCTCCACTCCCGCTTCTCCTTCATGTGTAACTATTTCTGTATCTTGTATTACTTAAAATCACTAGAGAAAATAAAACACTTGCAAAAATCTTCTTTGAGTTAGCAGAGGTTGGTACTTCGAAATGCTTGAGAATTATAGAGGCGTGTGGCAATGATACTGACTGTGATCATTATTTAAAGTTAAACAGTCTTTCCTACCTGTCTCAGCCATTATAAATAAAACTCAATTAAGTATAGATAACAATATTGGATGGATATGTTAAAGTTGTTAATAATGGTGGTTAGTTGTGTATGAAATAGTGTGTGGTTGACGAAGGTATGTGGCAACTCTTAAGACAGCTGACCAGTCATCTTCGCGGAAAATATCCCCTTTTAATACTTTATTTTTATTTCAATATGTAAACTGGTTACACAATAAAACATTTAAAAGTATAATTCTTCAGTTATATGTAAGGCAAAAGATCATTCAGATAGCCAGTGTATTGTGGAGTTATGTTGGCAATGTCTCGTCTTAGCTGACCAATCATCTTCGAGGATATAGTCACATGGTGTTTGTCACCTTCAAGTGGCGGTAAATACACAGAGTTCAAACAGTAGCAACAGTTGGTTCCCTCTACCACACCATCTTGCTGCCACACCTGCTGTCACACTCTCCTGTTACACACGCACTGTTACACATTCCTGCTGTCACACCCTCGTACTGTCACTCACTCTTGCTGTCACACCACCCTGCCCTGCTGTCAATCCTGCTGTCACACCCTCCTGCTGTCACACCTCCTGCTGCTCACACCTCCTGCTGTCACACCTCCTGCTGGGTTACACTCCTGCTGCCGGCGACCTCCTGCTGTCACACCTCCTGCTGCCACACCTCCTGCTGCCACACCTCCTTGCTGTCACACACTCCTGCTGCTCACCTCTCCTGCTGTCACACCTCCTGCTGTCACACCCTCCTGCTGTCACACTCCTGCTGTCACACCCTCCTGCTGCCACACACCCTGCTGTCACACTCCTGTCACACCCCTGCTGACTACACCTCCTGCTGTCACACCTCCTGCTGTCACACCCCTGCTGTCACACCTCCTGCTGTCACACCCTCCTGCTGTCACACCTCCTGCTGTCACACCCCTGCTGTCACACCTCCC
The DNA here is from genome assembly GCF_018991925.1 of Homarus americanus. Taxonomy (NCBI): domain Eukaryota; kingdom Metazoa; phylum Arthropoda; class Malacostraca; order Decapoda; family Nephropidae; genus Homarus; species Homarus americanus. The sequence continues at coordinate 11,655,470 of NW_024735554.1, forward strand.
CACACCCTCCTGCTGTCACACCCTCCTGCTGTCACACCCCTGCTGTCACACCCTCCTGCTGTCACACCCTCCTGCTGCCACACCCTCCTGCTGCCACACATTCCTGCTGGCCCAGTTCTGTTGTCACATTCCTGCTATCAAACCTTCCTGCTGTCACACTCCTGCTATCACACATTCAGCTGTTACACTGTTGTCACTCATTTCTGTTGTCACACCTGCTGCCACACCTGCTGTCAATCACTTCTGCTGACACTTGTTGACACACTCCTGCTCTCTCACTCTTGCTGACTAACATTCCTGCTGTCATACTTGCTGACATTCATGTTGTCAAACACTCCTGCTGACAATTTTACTGACAATTGCTGACACTCCTGTCACACCCCTGCTTCCACACAATCCTGCTGACACTCCTGTCACACTCCTGCTGACACTCCTGCTGTCACTTGCTGACACTCCTGTCACATTCTTGCTGACACTCTTGCTGACACTCCTGCTATCACACGCTCCTGCTGACACGCCTGCTGATACACACGCATCATTACAATCAAGTTCTAGTGTGACGTCAGTATTGAAGGTTATAGTAAGTTAGTGTACAGAGTCAGTAGATATTGACGTCTGTTTCCTGTAAACTTTTCCTTGATACAGATTTACTCTGTACCCGATAATCCTATTTTATACAATATATTGATATTTACAGTGACGTAAGAATGTTTAAATATTGTTTTTCTGATGTTGAGTAAGTAAGCGGGTCGCTGTTCTGTAGGTTGGTGTTAGGAAGGGCATCCAGCCGTAAAACTGTTACAACATGCCTGATGGCAACCGGGTCACCGGAGCTGTGCTCATCCCCAGGTCACTACTGTAAGTATATTTTGGGTTAGCGTTCAGGGTTTGTGATGGTGAGCTGGGGGGGGGGGGACCCTGTTCTCGTTCTATCCAACAGCTGCCATGAGGTAATCACGGTTAACTCACGCATGCATGGAAAATGACCGTAAAGCGTTATTGGTGATGAAGAAGTGCATTTTAAAATTAGAACTATCAAGTTAGCTTAGTATATTTTATATTTATTTTAATTATTTGATGCTGTCAATAAAACTTTAATACAGAACCGGAAGTAAACAAAAATTGTGATATCCAAAAAACTACCAAAACAACAGCCAGGGGACACACCATCACGTAAACATTGTTTGAGCCTAACACAGGTTGTAAGGGGGGCATGAGGCGAATTTGAACCTGAATCCCAAGAGTATTAAAATAAACCCACATAGAAGCAAGAAAAGGTATATAAAAATCAAACAAAAACAGCAGAAGACTATGAAGAATGATGGACACAAACAGAGGTGATGAGAGAAGCGCAGGAGCGAACATGTGTTATTGTGGCCCACGTCAACAACTATCCCAGCCAGACACCCGTGATGGATGCTGGCAAACCTTCTCTTACGTCACTTGCGAGTTGTACACTTTTAAGGAACGCTCAGTGGTATTAAACGTTCACATATAAGACGCGTTCACTTATAAGCCAGATTAACTTGTAAGAAATGTTCACTTATGCGGGATTCATTCGAAGGAAACGTTCACTTACAAGAAGTTCACTGACAAGAAACGTTCAATTGTATCAAACGTTTACATGTAAGAAACGTTCTCTTACCCCCCAACAATACTTTTAATAGTCGTTCTATTCGTCAGTCACACAAACCACCTTTGTTTACAAGAAACCTTCACGATTTTTTTATCTATAAGAAAAACTCACAAAATCACACGTAAGAAACTTTAACTTCTAAGAAACCTTACTCATAAAAACGTTTACTTTTAAGACATTTTCATATGTGAGAAACGTTCAATTGTAAGAAACGTCCACTTAAAAGAAAGGTTCACTTGTAAAATACGTTGACCGCGCGCGTTACACACCTGAGAGCAGCTCGGGTAGGGTGTGGGAAGGCCGGTCACCGTCTTGTTAGTATACACACAGTCGAGAGTTTACTGTGTTCTCCATCCACCCCAAGGCTCTGTCCTGAAATCTAGTTCCTGGTGGCTTTTTATTCACTCCTAAATGGTTCAGTTCTGCTGGGGATCTGGCTGTTCTGTTTCTGTTCAGGTGAGGTTTGGGCTGTTCTGTTTCTGTTCAGGTGAGGTTTGGGCTGTTCTGTTTCTGTTCAGGTGAGGTTTGGGCTGTTCTGTTTCTGTTCAGGTGGGGTTTTGACTGCTCTGTTTCTGTTCAGGTGAAGTTTTGACTGCTCTGTTTCTGTTCAGGTGAGGTTTTGGTTGTTCTGTTTCTGTTCAGGTGAAGTTTTGGTTGTTCTGTTTCTGTCCAGGTGAGTTGAGGTCTGACGAGTTTCTGAAAACCATTTTTATGTGTATTTCTTGTTATATAAGTAGTTAAATTCCAGTTATTATTATTATTACTATTATTATTATTTTTATTATTATTATTATTATTATTATTATTATTTCTGTTATTATATTTTATTGCTAATTACTACTACTACTACTTTTTTTTTAAATGGCCTCCATCCTCCCCTTATAAGCCATACCTTCGCCGCCGTTTTATTACCTTAAAATTAAATATCCTAATACATAAGTAGCAATCCTAGCTGTGTTGAGTTAGTTGAGCCGCAGATCTATGCAGCATTCAGTGATTGTTGCCTCATAATCAATATCTGCAACTGTTGTCGGCTTTGGGGTCGATGCTCTCGTTCCCCTAAGGCAGAGCAAAGCCGACCTAAGTAGAGAGGAGGACAGTCGACATCTCATCCAGGCTGTAACATAACTTCTGGGCTGCTGCTTCTGTTCAGATATCATCTCCGCGAGTCTGGCGTAGAAGCATCTTGCACTTGCTCCCATCCCACCAGAGGTTGTGAACACTAGAGGAGTGAAGCTGCCTTGATCAACGTCTTGAATTCTCTCCCTATATGCCCTTCTCTTGTCGTTCTCGTTCCTCCTGTGTGCAGCATCGAGAGCTAGGTTACGGTGACATGCGGCCATGGGATCAAAAATCCTGATGTCTAAGAAAGCTTGCTGTCCCCGCGCCCAGAATCCTCGAGCACTGACGTCAACACAGGCTTCGTTAGATGTGTTTGAAGTCCTATGTTGAAAGATCTCACCGTCAAAAGGAAGTAGGGTCGGTTCTACCATGACATTCCGGCAGATTTCCTTCAACATATTTGCTGTAAGGTCCCTTACCTCGTCATGCCTCATGCATATGAAGCCCCCTTTCTTGCACACCATGGCGTGATCGACGTCATAGGAAGAGCCACACACGCATTGGGAGGCAAACTTACTACTGGCCAACCGTACCTTAGAGCAATGGCATCTGTAAATTCTTGTTTATTGAGACTGAAACCATTTGCCCTTATCGGTAACGTAGTTAACCAGTTCGAGGCGCCCACCTCCTGCGCTATAGCTACTTTTTTTTTCTTCAAATTCTCCTGTATTTGCAGCAATAGTTGCTGCAACTTGTCACTTTGGCCGTGCTGTCGTTCTGTCGTAATGGACCTTCTGATCTTGTTTACTTCACTGGTATCCACCTCCCCTGTTGCGTTCTGAGCTATTATGTGGTCCGTGAGGGCTGCCGTGAGCTTAACTGAGTTTTGATATTCAGTGGCAGCAATCTCCTCTGGATTGGTTAGTTCCATTCCTCTCAGTCTCGGTGGTAGTGCAAGGAGTGATCTTTCTGCTGGGGTTAGGTGAGGGTGTTTCACTAATTTGGGAATGAAATTGACGCTGATAGCTTCTTCCAGGGGGTGGAGGAGGGGTCCGATATCAGGGACTGCGCAAGGTAGTTCCAGCGATGCTTGACTCCATGGGTGAATGCTGCAAAAGCCGCATGTGGCTCTGTGTTAGCAATCTCAGACAGAGCATGGATTTCCCAAACCCACTCATTCACCTTTCCAGTTACTTACTACTACTACTACTACTTTTTTTTTAATTGGCCTCCAACCTCCCCCAATAGCCACACCTTCGCCGCCATTTTATTACCTTAATATTAAATATCCTAATACATAAGTAGCTATCCCCTACTACTACTACTATTACTACTACTTTTTTTTTTTTTTTTTTTTTTAAAACGTGGCCTCCAGCCTCCCCCAATAGCCACACCTTCGCCACCATTTATTTACCTTAATATTAAATATCCTACTACTACTACTACTAATAATAATAATAATAATATTAATAATAAATAATAAAAGAAACAGTTAACTAGGGGTTCAATGTTATCACCGATATGTAATAGGTTGGATGGATATATGAGCGATAGGGGTTGGGTGTAAACGGGACTGCCCGGAATGGGTCAATAGGCCCGCTGCAGTTTCCTCCATTGTTATGTTCTTATGTTCTGGGGAATTCTGTCAGTAGGAGCTAAACTTGGGTCACCTGAGGATTGGCCCCATAGCTTATATTTACCTGAAGGTTAACCACCATAACGCTACCAGGGGGATAAGGTTAGGTCAGGATGGGCTAGATTACTTTAGGTATGGTTGATTTTAAGTTAGATTAGTGTTGGGGTGGTTTATCTTCATGTGAAATAAGCTGGGGCAAATATTCAGGTGATCCATAAACTATAGTAGAAAATACAAGTATCACGCCGTCTAGCTCTCCATCTATCTATCGAGGAGTATTGCCACTGGGTATAAAATCTTTATAATAATCTAAATAATTTATGTATATCTATGTGTCACTTGGGGTTTAACCGACATGTTTATTCACTGATTTTGTGTACAAGACCAGACTGCTGTTTTGTAGTAGGGGGGGGGGGGAGGGAGGTGTACATGTCAGTTGTTTATTTTACCGCTGTCAGTCACCACCACAACACAGCTCCGGGCTAGAAGGTCACGTACCTCCTCCCCACCCCACCCCTTAAATCCTAGCCTACCCTCCCCTCCCCCTCTCCTCCCTCTCTAATATATAAAATGTCCACACTCAAGTAGGTACTGTGTGGATGGTGTTGTTAGTAACAGTAGGAGGAGAGGGTTGGTCTGAGAACAGCCACTGGTAACACTTCACTGGTAGTCTGAGAACAGTGCCGACGCCAGATTAACCGATTTCGTCTCGTAACTTCAATTTGTGTGATAATTGGATCATATTTAGTGTTAGCACCCCCACCTTATTTCATTTGATTAAACACCCTAACGCTAGTCTAACCTAACCTAACGCTAGCCTAACGTAACGTAACCTAATCTAACATAACCTAACTCTAGCCTAACCTAACCCACCCCACCGGTAACGTTAGAATGTTTTATTATAATGTATCAGTTGAAATAAACTGGGGGTGTTAATCTTCATATGACAGGAAGTTGATGACGTCACTGACTCCGGGCGCATCACTCTCTTAACACATTAAAACAAACCATCACAGAACTATGTGTTACTCTGTGTGTAGTCTTGTTTAAACCAGACATTCTTCACTGATGGTTTGCTTTTATTCCCCTCAGAGTTCGAAGTGATCTATTGATAACTATAAGACAAGAGACTCGGTGCAAATTTTTAAAGCCATATTGACCCATCATTGTGTGGTAGCTTCAGTGAGTCAGTGATCTCCTGACTTCAGTTTGAGGGAAACACCAGCGTGTGAATTTATCCTTTGTGGGTCTCCGGGGCGGGGTGGGGGTGAGAGGGAGCAGCGATAGATTCTTGATGTTAATAGTTCTAAAAAGAATGACGATAAAAATACTACTACTGTACTATCATTAATACCCGGTATTATTATTATTATTATTATTATTATTATTATTATTATTATTATTATTATTATTATTATTATTCTACTATTTCTATTACTACTACTGCTTCTACGTCTACTATTAACACCACCACTACTATTACTATTCTACTACTACTTCTAATAATAATAATAATAATAATAATAATAATAACTTTAGCTAAATCTGGCTAGTTAAATGTTTCAGAGGCATACTTAGAGAGAGAGAGGAGAGCAGAGCAGGAGAGAGATCAGTCCAGTCGTCTAAGGCGCCCTTGAGAGGTGTAACTAGTGAGAGGACTTGTTGACTTTCAAACACCACCACTAGTAATCCAACCTGAGAGAGGAGGTAAGGAGGAAGGCAGGGAGAAAGAAGGAGGACGCGGTAGGGAGGGAAAAGAGAGAATGATAAAGACGATGAAACAGAGAAAATAAGGGTAAGAAGAAATAATGGAAGAAGAAAAAAAAGGAACGAAGATGAGGGAAGAAACAGAATGTAGAGAAGTAATTAAAAGGAGAAATGTGGGTAGGGATGAGGTAGGGGAAAGGAGGAGGGGTGGGGAAGGGAAGAAGCGGAAGAAAGAGTGACGAACATAGGTGTATAGATTATGGGAGTGGAAGAGTGTGGAATGTGGCCATGGGGGGGGACGTGGAGGTGTCATGGAGGGCGTGTAGGGTGATCGTGGAGGTGTCATGGAGGGCGTGTAGGGTGATGAGTGGAGGGGGCGTGTAGAGTGATCGTGGAAGTGTCATGGACGGGCGTGTTGGTGATCGTGGAAGGATTTAGGGAGGGCGTGTGGGGTGATAGTGGACTGGCGGTTAGAGTGATCGTGTAGAGTGATCGTGGAGGGGCGTGTTAGAGTGATCGTGGAGAGTGTCATGGAGGGCGTGTTGAGTGATCGTGGAGGTGTCATGGAGGGGCGTGTAGAGTGATCGTGGAGGTGTCATGGAGGGCGTGTTGAGTGATCGTGGAGAGGTGTCATGGGGGCGTGTAGAGTGATCGTGGAGGGCGTGTAGAGTGATCGTGGAGGTGTCATGGAGCGTGTAGAGTGATCGTGGAAGGGCGTGTTGGTGATCGTGGAGGGTGTCATGGAGGGGTGAGGAGGTAGCATGAAGGGGTGGGTGTGGACGTCGAGAGCTCCTTGGCTACCTCTGACACCACCCATGAATGGAGAGAAAAGAGCGAGTGAATCCGGGGTGAGAGAGAGAGAGAGAACATGTGAGGGTGAGGAAGTGAGAGGGGGAGGGGGGGGCATGTACCGCCTCTACAGACCTCAAGTGCCAACAATAATCTGCTCTTAACTACTACGCACGTGTTCTCTCTCTCATGTGTCTTTAAACCCATCGACACCGCGTTACTCACCTATACCTACTGACATCACCTACAGTGAACCCCTAACCCACCCACACGTCTAATTCTACCTTCACCCACTTATACTCACCTGTTCAAGGAGGGTGAGGGTGGTGTCAAAAGAGGTATGAAGGTGGTGTCAAGGGGATATGAAGGTGGTGTCAAGGGGATATGAAGGTGGTGTCAAGGGGTATGAAGGTGGTGTCGAGGTGGTGTAAGGGATGAGGTGGTGTCAAGGGGATATGAGAAGTGGTGTCAAGGGGTATGAAGGTGGTGTCAAAATGGTGACAAAGGGGTATGAGGGTGGTGTCAAAATATGAAGGTGGCAGTATGAAGGGTGTCGAATGGTGCAAGAATATAAGAGGTGTGTCAAAGGGGTATGAAGGTGGTGTCAAAGGAAAGTGTGTCAAGAGAAGTGGTGTCAAGAAGTAAGAGTGGTGTCAAATGGGTATGAAGGTGGTGTCAGGGAGGTATGAAGGTGGTGTCAAAGGTATGAAGGTTGTCAGGGGGTATGAGAGGTTGTGTCAAGGGGAGGTATAGAGGTGGTGTCAAGAGTTATGGGGGTGGTGTCAAGGGGGTATGAAGGTGGTGTCAAGGGAAGAATGGCAAGGGGTATGAATGTAGTGTCAAAGGAAAGAAGGTGGTGTCGAAGATGGTGTCAAGGGGTATGAGGGGTGTCAAGAGGTATGGGGGGCGTCAAAAGGTATGAAGGTGTGGTGTCAAGAAGGGTGGTGTCAAAGGGGTATGAAGGTGGTGTCAAATGGGTATGAAGGTGGTGTCAAGGGAGGTATGAAGGTGGTGTCAAGGGAGGTATGAAGGTGGTGTCAAGGAGTATGAGGTGGTGTCAAGGGGGTATGAAGGTGGTGTCAAATGGGTGTGAAGGTGGTGTCAAAGGGAGGTATGAAGGTGGTGTCAAGGGAGGTATGAAGGTGGTGTCAAAAGGATATGAGGGTTGTGTCAAAGGGAGTATGAAGGTGGTGTCAGGGGGTATAGGGGTAGTGTCAAGGGGTATGAGGTGGTGTCAAAGTATGAGAATGGTGTCAAGAGTGTAGGTAGTGTCAAGGGGTATGAAGGTGGTGTCAAGGGTATGAAGGTGTGTCGGGGTATGAGGTGGTGTCAAGGGGGAAGGAGGTGTCAGGGGTATGAAGTGTGTCGAAGGGTGGTGTCAGGGGTATGAATGGTGTCAGGGGGTATGAGGGTGGTGTCAAGGGGGTATAAAGGTGTTGTCAAGGGGGTATGAAGGTGATGTCAAGGGGGTATGGGTGGTGTCAAGGTAGGAGAGGTGGTGTCAGGGTGTAGGGGGTGGTGTTGTTGTTGGTGAAGGTGGTGCTGGCGAGGCGAGGAGGGTCAAGCGGGGTGCATGGTGCAGGGGGTTTTAGTGGTGTTAAGGGTGCCAGCATGCTCTATAAAGGGCGCCAGCGTGGTGTCAAGGGGGTGTCAGGAGGCTGTCAGCTCATCGCTGTGGACGTTTCACCGCTATCATGTAAACGATTAATGACTCCTCCCATCTCTATCCCATCCCACCTCCCGAGCCCGTAAAAGCAATATGGAAAAACTGCCCACAACGTTAAGAATATTATGCCGTCAGCTGTAATAATACTAGACTTCAAAAAGCCAGTAAAGAAACATAAAAGAAGATTAAAAATAAATTACATGACATAGGAACTAAACTCTTGATGTTTGTGTGTGTGTGTGTGTGTGTGTGTGTGTGTGTGTGTGTGTGTAAGATAAAGAACATGAGTGGTAATAAACAGTGAAACATACCAGAGAAATATATTTACTTTAAGTACAATTGTTGGTAACTGTACAGTATACTTTTGTTTTTGGCTGACAGCACTAAGAAGTAAAGCTCCCCTGTAAACACATAACGTTAAAGTAGTATCTATATCTAAAATAAATCATATAAAACATAAGAATACTCAAGTTACCACGTCAATGATATATATATATACAAAACATCGATGATATGAGAAAAAGTTTGCAACAGATTATTTTCCAAGTCACAAAACCACAAGTGTAAATGGATTTAATCATTTACTTACATATGCAATACTGTATATCAAGAAAATAATGACATATAAAGCAACGGATAATAATGACCATTTTATAAGGAGCAGAATGTAACACCATATATTCACAAAAGAGGACCAAGCTACAAGAGAACAGCTCCGGCCGTAACACAAGTGGCCAGTAACAAAAAACAAAGGCGGGACTCACGACCAGAATCGAAGAACTCGCTGACGATGCGAAATTAGGAACTCAGACAGAAACAAACAAAGATTGTTTTACGATTCAGGAAAGTTAGAGAAAACACCACTTGAAGATTAGACACCACAGATTATGTCTAGTGATGATTAAAAATCCTAACGCTACTGTTAGACGTTGCATAAGGTATTAAATGTTGTAAATAAGGGTATACTAAGTCTGGTGAAATAAGCTGGGGTGGCTAATCGTCAGTGAAACAAGGTGGCCTGGTGAAATAAGCTGATGGCTAATGGTGAAACAAGCTAGGATGGCTAATCGTCTGGTGAAATAAGCTGGGGTGGCTAATCGTCAGGTGAAATAAGCTGGGGTGGCTAATCGTCTGGTGAAATAAGCTGGGGTGGCTAATCGTCAGGTGAAACAAGCTGGGATGGCTAATCAAGCAAAATGTTGGGATGGCTAATCGTCTAGGTCTCTAGACTCTCGTGAATTAGTAGATGTACCTGATTTTCAGATAAAAATAAGCTGGGATGCCATAAGATAAAATAAGCTGGGTGTCTAATCATTAGGTGAAATAAGCTGGAGTGATTCAACATCAGGTGAAATAAACTGAGGTGCATAACCATCGAATGAAATAAGCTGGGAAGAATTATCATTAGGAGAAATAAGCTGGGGTGGTGGTGATAGTTGTGAGGGTGTTGTGACTGCTGGAGTGGTGGTGGTGATGGTTGTGGGGGTGTTGTGACTGAAGAAGTGGTGGTGATGGTTGTGGGGGTGTTGTGACTGGGGGAGTGGTGGTGTTGGACTGAGGAGTGGTGGTGGTGGTGATGGTTGTGAGGGTGTTGTGACTGAAGGAGTGGTGGTGGTGATGGTTGTGAGGTGTTGGACTGAAGGAGTGGTGGTGGTGATGGTTGTGAGGGTGTTGTGGCTGAGGAGTGTTGGTGATTATAGTTGTGGGGGTGTTGTGACCGGGAGGGAGTGGTGGTGATGGTTTTGGTGGTGTTGTGACTGATGGAGTGGTGGTGGTGATGGTTGTGAGGGTTTGTGACTGATGGAGTGGTGGTGGTGATGGTGAGGAGAGTGGGGGATGGTGGGGTGTTGTGACTGAGGAGTGGTGGTGGTGCTGATGGTTGCAGGTGTTGTGACTGAGGAGTGGTGGTGGTGATGGTTGTGGGGAGGTGGACTGAGGAGGGTGGTGATGGTTGGGGGTGTTGTGACCGGAGGAGTGGTGGTGGTGATTGTTGTGGGGGTGTTGTGACTGAGGGAGTGGTGGTGGTGGTGGTTGTGAGGGTGTTGTGACTGAGGGAGTGGTGGTGGTGATGGTTATGGGGTGTTGGACTGAGGGAGTGGTGGTGGTGGGTTATGGGGTGTTGTGACTGAGGGAGTGGTGGTGATGATGGTTGTGGGGTGTTGTGACTGAGGAGGGTGGGTGGTGATGGTTGTGGGGGTGTTGTGACTGAGGGAGTGGTGGTGGTGATGGTCAGGGGTGTTGTGACTAGGAGGGTGAGGTGATGGTTTTGGTGGTGTGACTGAGGAGTGGTGGTGGGATGATTGGGGGGCGAGACTGAGGAGTGGTGGTGGTGATGGTTGTGGGGTGTTGTGACTGAGGGAGTGGTGGTGGTGATGGCTGTGAGGGTGTTGTGACTGAGGGAGTGGTGGTGGTGATGGTTGTGGGATGTTGTGACTGAGGGGAGTGGTGGTGGTGGTGGTGATGG